>NC_133776.1:84225238-84347006 GCF_003597395.2 Chelonoidis abingdonii
CCCCATCTAGTGCCCCATCTCCAGCTGTTGCTATTAGCAGTCATAGAGGGGCCACATGCCATTGTAGGCAATCTCATCCCGTTAGTCCTTTTCACAGTGTCATTTAAGTGGAACAAAATCTTGATAACATTCAACCTCCAGTGGTTGGTATAGCTCCAGTTAGACTCCAGTATACTCATCTCTAAAACTTCCTACTTCCCATCAGGTTTTTATAGTTAGCTCTAAAGTGCCTGAGTCACTTCAGAAAATGTAACCCCAAGTGTCCCTACAAGGTTGGTATTATTATCCTCATTATACAGGTGGGGAAAGTGAGGATCTGACAGATTAACCTGTTTTTTGCCTAACGTCACACAAAGTCTGTAGGAGTCCGGAACAGAACCCAGCTCTGCTCCTTAAACACAAGGCTATCATTCCTGCCTTAGGGGCTTGCTTGTTTGTACCTCTTGAGATTGCACCATTGATTCTGAATGGGTTATGAATGTATCTTGTCTCCCAAGAAGAAGAGATGTGGCTACCTTTCTCTCTGCTGTGTGACCAAGGGAGAAATCTCAGCAGTCTCCATCTGCCTCTTCCTTTTCAGCTTCCTTCTTCTTCAGAGTTCAGCTACTGGAGGATGGTGTGGGACCCCAGGAGAGGATTTGTCATCCCCTCTCCTCCTTTCCACTTCTTCAAAGGAATACTCATGTGTACAACCAAAGTAAACGGAATTGAGTCATCATCCTACTACATGCCACAGAAAGTGGGTGAGTGACCCCTGTGTGCTGAGCAGTAACTGCTACTTAGTGAAACAGAAATAATTCTAGTGCTGTGCTGAGCTTGTGGTTATTATTCCTTGGTTAGCCTAGTTCCAAGCTAACTCTTGGAGTTTATAGTTGGTATGTATTAAAGATGAGTCAAAACTGGAACATTTTCTGTACACCCACCTTCCCCTTTGAGCTGTGGTGGTTCAGATCAAATAGTACTTGGATCTGATCCACCCCTAGTTTTGAAAAATAGCCCAGTGTAGAGATGGGACAGAACTGGAATATTTTCCTCAAATCCCACCAAAGCTTTGTTGGTTTGGATAAAGTGGAACCTACATTCTAGTAACCACTGCTTTGGGATATGCAAATCCAAGCAGTGGCCTCATCCGCCCATTTCTGGTATTTGTGAAACTTACAAGATCATGATATAAAATCTCATGTAAATGCTCATTTTCAAACCTCACGGTTTTTGTTTGGTTTCTCTTGGCACTTTACCACATGCTCTCCATTGTGTTTCGAGATGGGCTCCAGCTGTAGAAGTCAACTCTGGATTTTGAACACTGAGGTGGTTTGGGACTGAGGCTTTATTTGAGCCCATTTCTAATAATGTGCTCCTTGTTTTGTGTCTATTTTCTTCACCTCCTCATAAATTCTAAATTTTACAAGGCAGGGTTCACTGTGACTTCATTTCCACTAGGTCATGGCACCCTTTTCAACAATTAGCTTTAGCTTAAAACAACAGGCAAGGAAATTTGTATGGCAGCCAAATGGAAGTTCTGGATAGCTCTTTTTTTAGTGCTTGGAGTAATTATTTGCTACATATGTCACAGAATCGAAGATAGGAAGGCCTGTTAGGTCATCAGACCTACCGCTGAAGGGCCAATGTAGGTTCCACCACTATTCCCTCTAATAGGGAAGCACCCTGACCTAGTGGATAGGGCACTAGACTGGACTGAGGACTTCTATTCCCTGCTCTGCCAGTGGCCAGCTGTGTGACCATGCGCAAGTCACTTGCCATCTCTGTACCTCAGCTTCCCCAGCTATAAAATGGGGGTGATAGTGGTACTGACCTCCTTTGCAAAGTGCCATGTCAGGATGAGGTAGTAGACTTACTATCTTACTGTGCCCAGGAGCGTGCTAGATACTTCACACCACAGGTACAAGGACGTTATCCCTACTCCAAGCAGTTTAACAAGCTAACGTCAGACATGATGCATTGAGGGGGTAATAAGACAGTAGGACCAAGATTTTCAAACTTGAGTAGGGGCTTAGGAGTGCCTGGTGTGAAGGGAAGCTGGTTTTCAGAGGGCGGGCGCTCAGCACTTTGTGGAAATCAGGCCCTTTTCTATTATCCCCAAACCGAAGCACCCAGCAGCACTAGTCACTTTTGAAAATTGCAGCCTAAGCAGGGATGAAGAAAAGACGGACAAGGACGATATCAGTGTGATTATGTGGCCAATGATCGAGAGCTGGAGCCCCAAATGAAGGAGTAAAGAAAAGTTTAAGTCCAGAAGGGAACATACTACAATCATCCTGTCTGGTCTCCTGCATAACCCAGACAATAGACCAATGAGATTAAGGTTCCTACATAAGTGATCTTATTTTCACAAGTGTCTGAGTGCCCAGCAGCTCCCACCGAGGTCAGTAGCAGGCTAATTTCCTACAGTCCTCACAAAAGCAGCAAGATCTTGAGGAAGGATTTGGAATTTGAGTTTCCTCTCAAATTCAGTTGAAGCAGATTAGTGTGAAGTTTTACATTTGTTCTTTCCATTTCAGAGAGCAGAATACAGAACCTGGCTCTGAAAGCAAACCCCAGAAAGCTGCTGGTCGGAGATACCCTCAACCTGGAATGCAGCGCAGAGACCTTTGCCAATGGACGGATTGAATTTGAATGGCAGTATCCTGGTGGGAGAGTGAGTAGCTGACTATTTAAGGCTGCCTCTGGTTGGATTACAGTAGTCAACCGTATGGAAATGAAAGTTCTATTCTTATGGTTTAGTAAGTCCTAATTTTGCTTTCATGTGTCATTCTTAAAACAAGCAATGGGAGAGCCACAAATGACTGTCTTTTCAGTTCGGATGAGCTGAAAACCCAGGATTCTTATGTGAACTCTCTGAGCCTCTTGGTTTGGCAAAATTGGGCTGCAAATCTCCTAACTGGATTTTTGCAACATCACCAGGAATTTTTGGTTCTGCGGGGAAAGAATAGCTTTCCCACATACTTCAGCCCCCCATATGATCCTAGCTGACAACGGGGAATCGAGCAGCTGCAGATGTAGCAGACTGTCTGACCATTCAGCTATTCATAAATCTAGGCATTTGTGCACTGTGTAAAAATGAATCAAAAACTAAATGGCCTTTCTCAAGACTCACTAAAAATTTGATTCAAGTTTTAAGTGAGGATTCAGGCTCTGCTAGTGGGGTGTTGGGCAGGGGGAACATTTGGGGTTTGACCCCTAAGAGTGCTGAGCACTTCCTGCGAGGTGCTGAGCCCCTTCAGCACCCTCTTGGGAATCACAGAGGTGGAGCCCGTGTAGTATCAAGTCTTGTTCAGGGTTGGTTAATTCATCCCTAATTAAATCTCTGCTCTTGCTAGCTGCTGAGTGCCTTGCATTCTCATTTAAGTCACTGGCAGCAGTATGTGGATTGAGCCCTAAAACTAACAGCTCTTAAAATTAGGGTTAATAAGTATTTCTAAGAAGCAGCAATTCTAAAAGTTCTCCTTGCAGAGAAAGAGCCCAAAGATCGGTGTCCCAATTCAATACATTCCGTTTCTGTCCTGTGCAAACCCCTACATTTGATGATTTCTGGGTTTCTGCAGCCTAGCACAGAAAACAAGAATGTTCCATGTTATCTAATGACTTGGGACCCCTCAAAAGGTTTCTTGGCAAAACTAGTGAAAGAAAATTTTTAAAAAAGAAAAGAAAAGAAAAATAACAAAAACTACAGCCTGGGTTGGAAATACCTATAGAATTTTATCAGGATGAAACCACTGTGGTTCTATAGAATTTTCTTTTTGAAATCTATAGAATGAAATAGAAGTTGATCTTTCTATTGTCTTTCATTGAACCATCCACTAGAATTCTATGTAGGACGTGTACACATCCCTATTAAATTTTATAGGGTCAAAATTTCTATTGAAATTTACAATTCTGTGTTAAGTTCTATAGGGCTTTTCCATTGGGATGTGGTTACTAAATAGATCTTTTACTATTTAACGTATTAATTTTTCTTCCCCAGATAGACTGATACTGACCAAGAATTAAATGTATACTACAGCTGGGAGTCCCAAAATAACATGGGTGAAATCCTGGCCCTACAGAAGTCAATGGGAGTTTTGCCATTGATTTCAACAGGGTCAGGATTTTAGCTCCTGATTGGTTCTGTCCATGGATTTACCCACTTGCATGGTACTAGTGAAGAGCTACTTGATTTCATTAGTTTGTAGGTCTTAGGATATTAAAAGCTCTCGGAGCGGCAGTCAGGCAACCTTCGGCGGCATGCCTGCAGGAAGTTCGCCTGTCCCACGGCTTCAGCAGCAATTCGGCACACAGGACCGACAGATCACCCACAGAAATGCTGCGTGACTGCCATGCTTGGGGCTGCAAAAAACATGGAGCTGCCCCTGCCTACTCTCTGTGGGGAAAGTGTAAATGTTTCAGCCAATGTCTTTGGAGTTTATATCTCTTAACTGAAGGGTATTTGAAATAGAATAAGCAAAAAGTTGACCCTTTTCTTTTTCTCTTTCTTCTGTCACCCAGGATCATAAGCCTACACGAATTTTGAACAAAAGTCAGGCGGTGTATAAAGCCTTCAGTAACCTGACCATCCAGAACATTACCATGGAAGACACTGGCTTGTATATATGCAGAGCAGTCAATGTAACAGGACTGGAGACCAATGTAATGATACTGAAGGCCAATGTAACAGTCACAGTATACAGTAAGTTCCATATCTAAATCAGAATAGTGTCTGGGAAGCAGGACTGTTAAGGAGATGGACACATTTAACATGTAGGTGTCCATTAGCAATGACACCAGCTAGTATACAGTCACAAGAGTGGCCTATCAGTCCTCATGCTTTAGGACATTGACCAGTGGTGGGCCACCTGAGGCCCACGGGCTGCAAGCGACCCATCAGAGTAATCCACTGGCAGGCCGCCAGACAGTTTGTTTCCATTTGCACGGCCTCCCGCAGCTCCCAGCGGCCGCGGTTCGCTGTTCCTGGCCAATGGTAGCTGCGGGAAGTGGCTGTGCAAATAAAAGCAAACTGTCTGGAGGCCCACGAGCGGATTAACCTGACGGGCTGCAGGTTGCCCATCACTGATATGGGGTCAGGAAGAAATGTTTTCAACAAAATGTATTATAATGTTATGGGAAGGTTATGTCTTCTGCTTAAACACGCAGTACTGGTCTTTGTTAGCAACAGGATATGGGACAGTAGAGACATTAATTTGTTCTGGTTTAGCTGTTTTTATCCTCTTATGTTTTTGAAAAGAGAGTAAACTTCTGAAAATGGGATGTACTGGAATTCATCTATTTAGTCATGAGTCACTTATATCACAGGGGGTCACATTGGCTTTGTGTATGGGTAGGCCAGCATTTTCAAGAGCGTCAACGTCCCCAGCTGGGACCAGATTTTCAAAAGAGCTCAGCAAATTGGGTGCTGAGCACCTCTGAAAGTCTGGCCCCCCATAGTGGGGGCTCTCCCCTCAAAAATCTGGCCCTTTGAGGTGAAAAAAATCAACCTTTGTCAAGGGATGCCCCAGTTATTGCAAATATTTCCCATTCCATGGAGAACGTGGGTTATCGTCAGATACCATTGTGTAGTAGCTGTTGGTGGTGGTTGATTTTTTAAATGGCCACCACTGCCACTAGAACTGAAATGTGCAGCGAGAGCCTGCCTCTAGTTCTGGTACATGTGTACAGAACAGATACAGCTATGGCTGACGCTTACTGGCAGCTTGTCATTCCATTCAATTGTCTGTAGCTTCTCCTGGTCTACAATGCTGCAACCCATCCCAGAGCACATTGTATTTAGGGCTGCAGGTATTTATAGCCTGACAAGAATTTTCCATGGTATGACTTTTTTTTTTAAATATTTGTTTAAGACAAAGCTTTCCTGAGAGTTTCCTATAAGAAAGGACCCTACTACGAGGGGGTAGCAGGACACAAGTTACTGAAACTAGCTGTGAAGGTGGATGCCTTTCCCCGCCCCAGTGTTACCTGGTGAGTATCAACTCTTGTGCAGGATCAGGAAAATGCGATCTTCTGAAAGGGATAAGAAAAGATACTACGGCCACTTGCTTCAGACATAGCAGACAACATAGAGAGGTGATTAAATTGCTGATCTAGGAAACAGTGAAATCTGGGTTCTATTATCAGCACTGCCACAGACTCATTGTGTGATATGATCTTGAGCAAGTCATTTCACCCCTCAGTTTCTGCACTGACAGCCTGGGAATAATGATACATCCCTACCCCATAGCAGAAATGCCAGGATCCGCTCAGTCATGTGCCCATAACACACTGAGAACCACAGACGGAAAAGTAGAAGAGAGCGTTGTCAGTGTTACCATTAGCAGGGCTGAGCTTAAAAGGAGCCAGTGCCTCCCGGAAAGCTGTGAGAAACATTTTCTGCATGAGAACTTCTGCCACTTCAGCTCATTTTTTTTCTCTCTGCTCATTTATGACTAAGGACATTCTCCTGAAAGTGGATCTTTTTACAGAAATGTTTATCTGCTCCTGCCACTGCTTCCCCACCTGAAGTCTAATCCATGTGGGAATACTTTCTGCAGCTGCCAGCTGCACAGGGTTAGGACTTTGGTTGCAGGTGGGGAGTCAGGACCAGATGATCTCTGAAGATCCTGTTTTTTAGGCAGTAATAAAAAAAATAAAATAAAACGAAGCAAGGGGCATGCAGGAAATACTGATACATCCGCAGAATCATCCCAGAATAGAATAGAGCTCAAATGTTTCTAGAATGCTTCATGAAATCATAGATGCGGGAAAGGCGAAAGACCTATTAGACCTTCCTCTGTCAGTGCAGGAAAGTCCTTCATGGCCAGTGCTGCAATAGGTGAACTTAATTATGGCCTTTGTTCCCCCTATGTATTCAATTAAGTGGCTCAAGCAATATCATCTGATGGATCCACAAAACTCCACCATGTCTCCCCTCAATCCACCAATGCCAAGAATGTGACATCCATCACATCTCTACACACACGCAAACACACACACACAGAGAAAGCAAACAAAGGGGAATCATGGCAAAATCCTGTGGGACAATCAAAAGCTACTCCAGTATGACTAAAACACTTCACTATTTAATACAAGATGCAGCACTTCAACAACCATAGGAGGCACTAACTTCCATCATCTCCCCTTTGACTTCTTTCTCCCCTCTCCCTCCCCTTCCTGTCTGCCCTTTTTATGGTGAGGGGAAATGCTGGCAAAGACCATCAGCATTCTATCCCCTACTCCATTGCCTAGAAATCAGACAGCTGCTCAAAAGCACGCTCAGATCTGTGAAAGCCCTCTGCCACGCTCAATGTACCTTGCCATGATGCTGTGGTGAGTTGGCACCTCCACAATGCACTTTTGGTTGGCCAACAAGAAGTTTGAGTCCAAGTGACTCAGTGGCAGGACTGGCAGACTGCAGGAGGAGTAGGTACAGTTTGGGGGTTTGTTTTGTTTTTACATAGTAAAATTGTATGAAATTCCATGAGGTTCAATTCAAATCATAACAGAAATTAGCCAGCTGTTGCTGGGAGTGCTTTTTGAAGAGCTGGGGATATTTTATGGGATGAAGAGGGGACTTTCCCCTTTTCTTTCTACAGCAATAATCATACTTCATGCAGAGGTTGAGAAAGGAAATTCCCATATTTGGGAGTAGTCTAAGACCACCAACATTGTCTGCCCTGTGTGTTCTATGCTGCAACAGTGAGATGTGATGTTGGAGTCCTTGTTAGTGCAGTTGTTTAAATTACTGTCCAGGAGACTTTCAAAACTCTCATACTGAACACAGTCACATTTCTCCAGCTGGAGTCCCTGAGAAGTTCATCAGCCTGGCCTGTGGGTTGTAGTGTCTTGCCCCATCAAATATTTGAAGTCCGAAAGCATCCAAACAACATCACCTCTACTTGCAGGTGGTTTTATCTATGAACTAGAGGAACATGATTCAGATTCTTCTACCCCACTCTTTGTTGGTGAAGGTTCAAAATCACAAATGCTCCCTGGGAGGAAACAGATTTTCAGAATATTTGTCCAAATAGAATAAAAACACATCCCCTGCATGTATACAGTCAAATTTTCAAAGTGGCCTCAGTCACCTTTAAATTGATTGTAAGCTCCTGAGGCACAGACTTTGGCTGTTCCAGTGCTGTAAAGGGCCATGCACACCCACTGCAATAATAACAGTTAATTATAATCTGTTCTCTTAATTTACTTACTCCAAAACTGCTGGCCCAAGTTTTTGGAAATCCACAATTTGCTGTGCACATTGCTACACTTGCACTGCATATTTGTTATGCTCATCAGAGGGTTCATTGTCTACCCAATTTGCACGTGCAGATGTTGTTCACATGTGTCCATCTCAGTTTAAAGGACCTAGAAACTCACTTGTGCCATGTTGGACTCACACTTTTGAGTATGTGACCCAGAGTTTGTGTGTTCAAGTGGTGCTCTCAATACAGAGGCCAGTTACTTAGATCACAGAGAGTCCTAGAATGAGCAACTTTCCAATCATCTCTTTTCACTGCTGCTGGCTAAAATATGGGGGGGAAAAGAAGCCAATGTATTCCCATCAATCTGGTGAGGATGGATAAGGGGAATGCATGTAAGGTTGGTTTTTTCAGTTTAAGCACTGATGGCAGATTGGGATTCCCTACAGATATTCCCATAGGACAGCAATAACAATTTACCTAGTTTAATCTGAATTTGGAAAATGGCTAGTCCCTCTTCTGTGTACTAGGGGTTGCCTGCATGCTGTGCTGACAGTCTCTGTTTGAACTTCCCTCGCTCTTCAAAACAGGTATAAAGATGGCAAGCCAATCACGGAGAACCACACTTGCTATGTAGCAGATCCAATGAAGTACAAGCTGGGCATAAGGGATTTGAGACCAAAGCATGCTGGGAACTACACCATAGTCCTGAGCAACACTAAACATGGCCTGTATGAGAACCTCACCATCCAGCTGGTAGTGACAGGTAAGCACCTGATGTTTCCAAATAATTCTGTTGCTCTCTCTCATTTCACTTATGATGCCATTTTGCTCACTCAGCCAAGCGGGAACATTGATCAGTCTTTGACATTTCTCTCTGTTTAATTGATATGATGTCAGATTCATAGAACTCCAACATAGGCTGCCTAGGTTTTTCAGAGTTCAGACTGGGGCAAGGCAGTACTGCTGGATAAGGGCAGACGAGAGTTCCTCAGAGGTGGGAAGGTGAGGGTTTCCCTGTTGCAAAAGCAGCACTGAATTCCAGGTCTGTGGGTCCCCTCTAAAGATGATTGTGTGCTCCTGAAGGGTTTTCCCGGGGATTACCTTGAAGTATGTGGGAGTGGAGAACACATCCTGCATAAACTTCATAGTGTTATGAGGTACTGACCCAGTGCATGCATGGATGGTGGCAGTTCATTCAAGAACCAATTCAGTCTAAAAGGGAATGCTGATAGGTTCCAGTCCACATTGCCCTAAGACAGTGGGGGGCACTTTTAGAACTGGGACTGACATTCCAGATTGCTCTGGTCACTGTAGAAAAATGTATATGTAACAAATAATCCACAGTGTCTGGTCATCTTGTATTAAAATGTATCTTGCAACTGCATCATAGGCTGCTATGTAACACGTATCGCAGAGTGTCTGGTAATGGATGGTCACCCTATACCACGGTCTTTGGCTGTGGTTCTTCACCCTACAGAGAATTCACATTGCAGATTGTCTGGCCATGGATGGTCACCCTGTAGTGGACACACTCAAGACATGCTCAATGTCACTCCATGGCTATCTATGCTTAACACAATTAACATACATGCCAGAATGGCAACGTGACAAGCAAGAAGTGTCAAGTTGCCAATGAACCATTACACCTAAGGCACAGAGAGCTTAGGATATTTTCCCTCTCTCTGTGATCACTACCATGGCACTGGGTGGAGAAAAGCAATAGTTTGAAAGTGAACAAAGGAAAATTTTGGCTTAATATTGGAGGGAGAGAAATTCCTAAAAAGTGAACTCTATTAGCCTAGGAACTAGTTTCCCAAGAGAAGTACCAGAAGTTCCATCCCGTGGTATATTTCAAACTAGCCTAGACAAAGCAGTGAAGAACAGCCTGTAAGAAGAGGAAAAGGCCCACACTGGTGGGAGCAGAGGAGCTTCTATGTCTCAAGTGTCTATTAATCATCCTTCTCTAGAAATTCATTTTCAAGAGAGTCCCGGGAAAGCGGAAGCAAGCTATGTGCCTTGATGGGAGTTTTGAGACAGATGGAGAGATAGATACATGAATGACATTTATTAATCTCCATCTCTTGGGAGGTGGAAAAAAGGGCCATGTTATCCCATTGTGCATCCACTGGCTTGCCACCTCACTTCTATGCCATTTAGCTTGGTGGAAGAGAGAGACTGAATCACAAAGGAGAATAACAGTTTAGTGAAAGTTTGCTTGGTTTTCTTTTGTGCTTCCTGAGTTTCAGTCAGGCTGTAACAAAGAAAAAGTTACTGATGCTGCTTTGTTCTCTTTTCAATAGTGAATGCTTTTCCCCCTTCTCTTTATTATTATTTTTTCTCTCTATGCCAAAAAAATATTCCATTATTGTGTGGCATGTGCGCTGCAACGCCCCACGACTTCCAGCCATTGTGCATTTCTTATTTCACCCTTCACACAGGAGCATTGCCTGATAAGTAGGGAAAGGAATAAAGAGACACTAAGGATAAAATCCTGACCTCATTGGTGTCAATGGCAAAACTCCCTTTGTATTCAGTGGGGCCAGGATTTCACCATAAGTCTTGGTCCCCAAAAATATGTAGTCTCCTCTATTCCAACCCTTCACTAAATATATATGGTAGAAAACAATCCTACACTAGCAAAGAGATGAACTAGATGTCTTGGTAGGTCTTTTCCAGTCTGGTTTCTGTGATTTTTATTCTTCCTCTACTGAACGGTTATTTGGAGCACATCATTCGTGAGTTGATCCCAGTTGCTGCCGTTCTGTTTGTTAGTAGAGTAGTGTGAATGGATCGTTTTCAGCTTAGCAGTTATTCTTGCAATGTTCAGTCTGAGTGTGTGCTACATTGGTTACTCTTCATGTAGGACTGGTCATCTTGGTCACACGGTATGGTTTCTCCTTCCTGGCTGGATGATACATTTTGAACTGGAAAAGATTGCGTAAAGAACAATGAATAATGAATACTCTTGTTGATGCCTGACTCCTTGCTTGCATGCGGAAAAGGGTGTTCAGATGAAGAACGGTCATTCCCCCAACATTTATACAAACAAATGTCTGTGTGCACAACTGCTCATGCGTAGCCAAGGAAAAGATGTTACTGCAGGATTCAACCAGCTATGGCTATTAGCTGTTTTACGCATATTTTCATCTTTGTATGTTATGCACAAGTACACCATACACACACACACACACAGCCTTATGTGCATTGTTAGCCTTTGTCAGAGATCAACACAACAGAAGGCATTAACCAGGAATAACTACTGCAGCGAAAAAATGCCATTAATCATGATACAGCAAGTCCAAAAGCTCCAGAAATATTGCTGATTGGTAAAGTGCAGACTGATGTTTCATGTACAGGCAAGGGGAAAAAACAGCAGGTGTTTCTTTTTTGGTAACAAAAGATCATCCCAGAGATGAAGAATGTTCACAGAAAAGTATCTGGCAAAGAGCACAATTGTTTTGAATATGGCAGCTGCAAGTAGTGAGGAAACGAGCCTTGCCATGGATATGACTTACACAAAACTCCCATCGAATCAGCCCTGCCTTTGCCAGTCCCCGCTGCCTAGGACTCATGGCCTCATGAACTTACACAGCACACTTTAGCTCAAGTATTGAATTAAAGGGGAAGATTATTTTGGCCAACCTTATCTGGGCACATGTAGATCGAAAAAGAACATTTTGATCTTGAACTAGAACCTGAATCTCATTTTCAGTTAGAGTGTAGGGTCCATTTCATTGTCAGACCTGGGCATTTGTAACTCATTCACCAAAGAAATTAAATGTGGGGCTTTTGTTGGCTTGAATCTTTACTAAGCAGTATTTGAAACTCCTAAATAAATCACCTGACTCCTTATTGCTAATCATTAGCATCAGCATCAAATTATAAATTCACTACCTTCTAAACAGGGATAAATTGCTGAGAGTTTCAGTAAATAGTTATATGTTGGGTCTTCCATCCAGTAGGATGCCAAAAAACTCTATGGCACTTTATACAGGGAATGGATCCCCTGGCCCAGGATGGACTCACAGCTGCCTCTGACCTGGAAATGGCAATGTTTTGGGAACAGAGATCATAGAATATCAGGGTTGGAAGAGACCTCAGGAGATCATCTAGTCTAACCCCCTGATTTTTACCCCAGGTCCCTAAATGGCCCCTTAAAGGATTGAACTCACAACCATGGGTTTAGCAGGCTAATGCTCAAATCACTGAGCTATTCCTCACCCCTATTAATAGCTCCAATTGGAACTGCAGGTGGAATGTCATTACTGGAGCTGGAATTTGAACACAGGGATTAACACACTTCATCAGAAATCTCTCTGGATTTGTAGTGAACACAATGATCAGGGTCTCAGTTTTACATCCCCTCTGAAAGATGGCATCTTCAGCAATGCAGTGTCATGCTGGGACACTGTTTTTGTACCATCTCAGTGGGAAGAATGTGTATCTTTTCCTGCAGTCTATCTTTGGAGGTGTGGTCTTTACACTTATACTGCAGCAATCAGAATAGTTAGGGCATAAAGTGCACACAGAGAGAGGTGCACAATAGTACCAAGTACAACATCACCAGCTATTTTCCCCCGAGTCTGACGTGGCCATAGAATCCACAACTGGCAAGAGAGAAGCAGAGCTACAGGCCAGGCGTCAGCTCACCGCAAGCTGGCACAAGCAGATTGTGCATCGTAGCTCCCACTACACCTGAGTCCCCATGACAGACTTCAGTGGGAACCAGGCTGACAGCATGCAGAAACTCCACACCCGAAAACAAGCAATTGTTGACTGGCCTGTTAATGAATGACCAATAGGCTCCCACTACCATTCAAGAAAAGCCCCTTTAAGAAGTGAGTCCCTCCTTACCTTATGCCACTGGCCACCCATTTTCCCACCATCCCTGGAGGCAGATGGAATTTAATCTCCAGGAGCACACACACCCCTTGCCGGGTCTCATTGGCTCAGGGTAGGACTCTTGAGTCTCCAGGAGGTAGCCGATCGCCTTTCCAGAATGTTCCTTCTTTACATATTTACACATCAAACACTGTCCAAGAAGCGGCGGGTTGCTGTGATTTTGTTTTGTTTGATTAAATTCTTATTGCGAGCCAAAGCTTCAAGAGAATAATGTCCTGAAGAATTTGGAGGGGAGGGAGCAAGGGAAAAGGGTGATCCTAGCAAACAGCTGGCGGCTGCACCTCCGAGCCAGCCAAGAATGAAAAATGTGGGAGAAAAACGGTATTCTAGGCTAAACTACAAAGCAAAGCGGGGGAGAGATCTATTTATGGTCAAGCAGGCTGCATTTCATTCTCACGCTCACACAAATAATCTGGATTTATCAGGCTTCTTGCTGAGCCCTTTCTCCCACAGGCAGTAGCCTCTTACCATCATATTTTGAGGGCAGATTGTACTGGAGACGTTAGGTTAACTCACAAAATGGGAGAAATAACCCACCATTATCTTGCCTCTCCCCTATCCCACTCTCATCTGACTCCTTTCCTAAACTCCCTCTAGTGTTTCCTAGCAGATATTGCATTCGCTCACTGTGGCTCTGTTCAACCGGAATTAGCTTTACTGTAAAGTCCTTGGTCCTGCCAGCCCTGGTGTGATGCCTAGCAGGGAAGGCAGATTGAGTGGAGGTTGTGTCTGAGTGCAAGATGAAGCCCTTGGAATAGCTCCTCAACACTGAGTGGTAGTAATTCTCAGGCTCCTTACACACCCACACCCTCAGAGTGAAATGAGGATGGGATGGGGGGTGGAGAGTGCACACGTGCACAGACATTGGCTTATGCGTGATCTTTGTTGTGCTAATGAGGTGTTCAACTATGCACTGCTGTGTTAGACTTTGCTCCTGGCACTAGGCAGGTGCAGCGTGGCGACGGCGCCTAGCATTCTCATTAATGCATGAATTGGTTCCCTGTCCCACTCATCACTTTTATGCCTTATACTTATAAACTTAAGCATCTGCATACAGGCCCATGAACTCAGGTTGGATTGGGCCATGGTATATAATATCCTCCCAGGCCAGCTATTTGCATAAAATAAATGACATTCCTCAAAGTAAAAAGACAGGACCTCATCCTAACCACAAGTCCCATAGGCAAAAGCCTAGGGAAAGAGATGAGTCTTCATCAGGCCATGAAGATCAGCCAGTTCAAGTTGTATCAGACCACAGGGGAAGAGAAGTCCAGTGTGATAGGCCTCATCCAATGCTCCATTTTGTCAATGGAAAGACTCCCTCTGACTTTAGTTACCTCTGAATCAGGTCATAGGTGCGTGGAACTCCCATTGAAATCACTCTAAATTTGACATTGTTGTACTGCTGTAAGGGGCCCATGGAAAACGCACACTTCCTTGCTATTATTACTATATCCCAAATGAAGAATGAATTAGGAGGACCAAGACAAACATGTGAAAGCAGCGTCCTCTAAAATGAAACAATATCTAGCTATCATCCATCCATCTCTTCATCTGTGTGACTAATGCATCTCTCACCTTAGCATCTGGATTTCCAAAAAAGCTATCGCTTTTCTATCACTTTGGAGGAGCCGCCGTCCAGGCAAAGCTGAAACAGAAGTGATTGTTTTCCATCATCTGGGCCAGCTAAGCAAACTAGAAACACAAACTACAAAAATAGAGGGGCCCCATTGTTTCTGATGAAATCCTGTCCAAGTCCAGAGCATGTGGATTGGGTTGCATCCCTTTCCTCCTCCGTATTGTCTGTATTGCTTAATTGGGTGTGGGCCATGGTGGAGGGGATGCTTGCTTTAGAATAGTAAAGTAAGTAAAAGAATTGGTACATTAGATGTCTGCCCGTCTTTTCCCTCAAATGGGGAATTTCCACTGTCAGATGGGGCGGGGGGGGGGAGATGACACCTACTGACATTTATTGCATTGTGAGAAAGTGAATCAAAAAAGGAGAAAAAAAAAGTCACTAGGCAAACTTCCACTAATTATCAGCAAATTATGAGTAATTTTCTCACTAATATTATGTGATCCCCACATGCTGCCAGCTTCCTACTCTAACCCTCCACTTAGCCCTCTGTGCTTTCCTGGGGGCACATTTTGTTGGAAGTAGCCAAAGCAATTTTAGGAAGGGGGAACTGGGGACTGGTTGAGTTTTGCCAAAATATCCTAAGCATTCCTCCCAGCTTTTTATTGAAGCAGCCTCTCTCCAGTTCTAACAGCATCCCGGGAGGTGGGGGCAGCAGCATGTTGTTTAAATGACCCCCTCCCACCCCACCTCCCCAGGCAACTCTGCAGGTAGATTAACTTGTGCTTTTTTCTTTAGAAAAGCAGGCTGGCCGACAGTGCCAATCCTTGAAAAACTGGAGAGCTAAAATTGCATGTTCTGGGAACAATTAAGCAGATCAGCATTGAGCACTTTGCTTTTGAACTCTGCTTAGCAAAAAAAGGAAACAAGAAAAAACTCAATTTCCAGAAAGCTGGCTAAGTCAATCAAAGGTGGAAAACAGAGCTGTTACGGGGGTGTTATTGGGGTGGAGCTGGAGAAAGAGAGAAACATTCTTCTTATTAAAGAATTGAGAGAGAGAAAATTCATCTAAAAGTCATCTTAAAAGGCAAAAAAAGCCAAAAAGTTGTCTGTGGTTTTACCACAGGACTCTCCTTGGAGAGTTAAAACTCTCTACAACTTTTTAAATCTTTGGCTGTGCAGTATAAGAAAATTGATGAATTTATTGTCCAGTTAGTCCACCCTCCCAGCCCTGCCCTCATGTTCCAAACCAACCTGTTCCAAAGGCACACGAGGGAGTGTGCTCTAGACATCAGGGTGGGAGCCTGATAATCAGCACTCCTGGGTTCTATTCATTGTGGGACTTTGGACAAGTCTCTCTAGCCCTGTCAGATGAAGACTGCGGATAATAATATTTATCTACTTCAGAGGTGGCTTGCAAGGCCTCAGTGTTCGTAAAGTGTTTTGAAAACCTTGAATGGAAGGCGGCCCAAAATGGTTTTGATTTTTCCTCTCTTTCTCTCTGTACGCATGTGCAAGTTTCTTCTTCAGAAAGAAAATAAGTATAAATATATAATGAATATGTATTTAGATCACCTGTTCAAACCCAGACTCAAGCATGTGCCTAAGTGCTTTGCTGGATCAGTCCTGTGATTAATGAGTAAAATCAATCAACAACAGTGCCTAGTGTGTAAGGAGTTTAGATCTCAGTTCAGCAACAAGTGGGGGAAAGTGTTTGAGGATCATTTCATTCGCAGGTCCTTGAAACTAGAGATCACTGGAGCATTCTGCTATACATGGGAAATGCTCCATTACCACCTCCTCAAACTTAGCAGGCAGGCAGGTGTGGGTTTCTCAGGAGATAGGAGGAGCGTGTGACCCCATAGGAACACTCTTAGTACATACAATAACTCCTGGCATAAAATAAAGATACAGTCTCTTTCACTGAGTGGGGCATGATTGGGGTCAGTGGCCCAACCTGTCTACAAATCATTTGCCTCTCTAATGCTTAAGGCCTAAATGCAGTGCTAGAAAGGAAGGTGAAATTTACATCAGTCGGATCAATTTGAAATTTACAGTAAGTGCAACTGCTTTTGATTGCTCTTCACAGCGCAGCAGCAGGGAAGTCTTTAGTTATTCAGGTCAGCTCGCACACCGCCAATTACACCCTTAGCAAAGAGGAGCTAGAAATACAGTTTAAACTGGAGAAGAGGAAAGCCCATCTCGATGAATTTTAAATCTACTTGAACATTGTGCATTTGAAATGTGGCCACAAAACAGAAAATGTTTAAGGTTTGACTTCTGATTAAATTGAGAAAACTCAGCTCAGGAGGAAGGGCAGCCAACAGAGCAGATGGAGAGGACTGAGGTGCAGTGACAGATCTCTGTGGAGCTGTAGGGTCAAGGTATAGAACAGCAGGAAGTGCTGCAGGTCAGGAATGAGGTGTACTTGGGAGATATCTCCCCACCCCCGCAAGGGTACAGGACTGGTGTAGGAGCGACTGCTGCACGTCAAGACTGAGGTGCATTGGCAGAGTTGTTCGAGAGTGCCCAGGACTGGTACAGCAGAGGCTGCTGCGGGTCAGGAGGGAGGTGCATTGGTTGAACTGTTTGGGAGAGCCCAGAACTGGCATAGCAGAGGCTGCAGTGGGTCAGGAACAAGGTTCTTTTGGCACAGCCATGGGATGAATGGATGGGATTCAGATCCACAACAGTGGAGGACTATTGCAGATCTAGGCCGAGGTGCATTGTCGAACTCCACGCAGAGGAAGTTTGCAGATTTGATGAGCTTTTCAGTGTTGCTGGTCCATCACTTTCATATGCTCTAAATTCACACCAGGTTTTGTTTATTTTTTTTTAAACACTCACAGACCTGTCTTATTAAATCTGTATTTGAGATGTGTAATTTAAAGTATATATATCTGGATTCTAGCAGTTGTTAAAAATGGATTCCCTTCCCACACCATGCTTCACACATACAAATGAACAAAGGTACAAGAAGCTCCCATTCTGGAAGTGTGTCTGGGGGGCAGGAGTTATCAGAGAGATACATTGGCTGTTTCTACATGAAGAGGGTAGGTTAAAAAAATCCCTACCATTGCTAACATTAGGAATCCTAGGGCAGTTAAGGCTCCTGCAGCCACCAATGTTTTTAATGCTGATTTATCTAACCCTGTTCCAAGCAGGACTAGATGCCAAATGCCAGTGGCTGCAGAAGCCCTATCAACACTAGGCCTCCCAGGATTGCTGCCACTGATGGAGATTTTTAGCAAGAAGATCTGACCTGGTGCCGTTTAAAGTGAATGTAAAAGCTCGTGTTGGTTTCAATGGGCGTTATATTAGTTCCATGAACAGAGTGGGTGAGATTCACACTCCCATTCTGGCCCCTTTACACCAGATAAAAGGGCTGGAGCAGCATAAAGATGCTCCAAAAGCTCCAGATCCAGCCGGACCAGAATTCCTCCAGCACACGTAGACAGCTGGAGACTGTCCTCTGAGAAACCCCTCCAAGCCTTGGTGTCAGGAGCATGCTGGGGCTGGGGCTGAGGTCAGGCCTGCAGCACATAATGCTGTGGAAATTCCAAGCACCACTGCAGTTCACCAGGCAGTCTAGGAATATTCAAAATGTGTTTGATTCCCCTAATTTCCATGGGGGTCAGACACATCTAAGGACTAGAAGCTATAAGTTCTGACTCCCAATCTCCTGCTAAAACCACAAACCTCAACCTCTCATTTGAAGACAGAATGTTCAGCTCACTGTGAAAAACAAAACAAAACAAAAAAACAGGCTTTTTTGAAAACTTGTTTTCATTTTTAAATTGCCATTCCCATAATTAATCACTATCTCCACTGTAATTGGGTTCTGTGGCACTGTGGGGGGGAAAAATGACTAGAGATTTTTTCAGCAAATCTCTTTAGTTTTAAATAAATAATTGCTTAAATCTCATAATTATGGTATTTGATTAATCATTTCAACTCATTTTAGGTTTCAAGTAATATTTAATAGCACCGTGCAGTAAAGTAATTGTGGGATTAGAAATTCATTTGCCGCTCCGGTAAATCATTATTTTAATTAGATCAAGTACAAAAATTGCCATTTCTTGTTAGGAAAGATAATTTAAATGACATCCAATATGTTCATCATTTCACCAAGAGTACAGACAATTCTGTTAATATGCAAGGGTATGACCCAACCCCCTACACACGCATACACACTCTTTCTCTCTGTCTCTCTCACACGCATGCACATGCACAGTCTCTCTCTGTTTCATATACATATAGTCTGTGTGCAAAACTCAGAGCTCACACCCAAGAAAGCAATATTTTTGCACCCTTCCATATTAACCTTAACACTCTTTCTCTGGCAAAAAAAACACACGTACATGTTCTTTGCAGATGAGGAGAATGAAAAATTTGAGAAGGAACAGAAAAATGTTCTGCAAGCATAGAAAATGGACTCTTGTCCACCAGGGGTTTTTGATAGTGTTTATGATTGGGAATGATTCAGCAGTGGGAAAAGAGACACCAATTAAAAGTAGCCTTTCTCTGCAGAACACAAATCAGTAACAATCTTCCCTTAGGAATAACACTTTACATCCAAGAATCTCAAAGCAGTTTACTAACATTAACAAGACAATCTTTATAACAGTAGGTTTTATTTCCTCCATTTTACAGATGAGGAAACTGAGGCACAGAGAACTGAAGTAGCTTGTCCAGCATCACACAGTGGGTTGGTGGCACAGTCAGAAGTGAGACCAAGGCCTGCTGACTCCCAGTCCTGTGCCTTAACCACAAGATAATCCCGACTTCATCTTTCTACTGGGAGAAAGAAGGGGTGGAAAGTGGATTTGAGGCATGGTGTGTGCTACTGGTATTAGGGCCTCTTAAGGGGAAAAAGGGAACAAACTGCAACTTATGCAATAGATATCTTAATGCCAGAAGGTCAGTCGTTTTTAAAGTGAAACACTAATTAAGGTTATTTATTCCAACTAATGTCTCATCATGGCATGGGAGCTAGGATGTTCCTGAGCCCTTTCCAGTCAACAACCCTTCCTCAAAACTTGTTAAGGGGGAAGGCTGATAGATTTTCAGGCAGGGATGGGGTCAGAAGACCTTTCCTAGTCTGACCTGGCAGCCATGAGAAATGGAAAAGGAGGATCCCAAAGAGACGTGGGATCAGAGCTGAAAAGCCAAGCTGGTCAGTCCCTAGTCAGAGAAGAGGGCTGGGAGACAAAAACAGAGGGCAAGGGTCCAAGACTGATGAGTTAGGCAATAGCTCATATTCGCATATCTGGGGCCTCCTTGGTAGGAGAAAAAAGAAGTCAACCCAAAAAACTAGAAATCTAATCTACTGTATGCTTCCCGACTTGTCAAAAGCTCTCAGCTTAAAGCAGCCACAGTCAGCTACTCAGAGGTGTTCCAAAGAGGGACCCAGACCAATAAATCTTTATGATTTCCTGTTATGAGAAGCGGACAAAGAGATATGACTAGGGATGGGCAGAGCAGTCTGCATAAAGAAAGAAGCCACGTTTTCACACCCAAATCTTTCTGAGGTCAGGAAAAGGTCAGTTTCTGAAGTTAGGAAAGAGGGGGGGTTATGCCACCATTTTTCATTTGGCATGTTTCTGCAGGAGCCAGAGATAGAAGACACAAAGTATCCCTTCCCCATTGGCAACCATAGGTATTGGAAGGGTCACACTGAGCCTGATCTTATGAGATTTCCAGTCTAAAGTTCTGATTTTGCACCCTTTACACACACAAATAATACTTAGTCATGCAAGCAGTCCTGTTGATTTCATGTGACAATGTCTTGTTTATTCCTCACACACTACAGTGATGAGCACAGTATAAGAACCTGTGTTCCATTGATTTCAATGGGACAGCTCACTTGACTATAGATTATTCACATGTGTCAAGTTTGCAAAAGAGGATCTCAGTTTTGCAGAAGAAAGAGTCTTTATAAAGTTCAAATAAGCTGCCAAATTTTTGGATGCTTATGCAAATATTTGTGTGTTCCCACCTCACCAAGTATGACCCAAAGTCTTGTTTCCAAGATTCTGGTGAAAATGTTTCGCATATTGGAACGATCAATTTTTTGCTCTTACTACTGCTTATATTGTCGAGACCTTGCATGTCTCTGCATGTGGATTGAGAGATGTTCCTGAGCATTCCAGGAGTCTCAACACTATACCAAAATTTCAAAATCAGAATTTGTTCTCAACTTGGCTCCAAATAGGAATTTATCATATTTTGAGGGAACACAGTAGCAAAATGGCAATTTTCTGACTACAAAAGAATCCATTTTTTCTTTAAAAAAATTCAGAGAGAAACTAAGAGATATTTTTCTATTTTTGCAAACCCAAATGGCTTTGATTAATGGTTTTGCCAGTGATGAGAATTTTTTCACACTCCTTTATAGCTGCCTTCTGCCCCCTGAGCACTATGCACTTTGCAGTCCCTGCTCTTCTCCCCTCTCTCCTTCATCCTGAGCATGGTACAAGGTAATGAAGGAGGAAGGCAAGGTGTCCAAATCAAAAAGACTTTGTTACAAATACTCTGGGGAGTTCACAAACAATGCTAACGCTGTTCCAAACCACCAGCTGTTTGATAAGATTCTCTTAAGCCACTAACACCGGAAGCAGCAGGGTATAAGAACTAGAAGAGATCAGATTTTGCCTATAGGGTAAGGAACCACCCTGTAACATCTTAATCCTGTGAAGTCAATGAGAAATTTCACTGTGTAGCTTTATCCAGGAGACGTCTAATATTCATGGCGTTTGAAGGCAGTTGGGATTAATGTGGTGGAGTTTACATGTTTTGTAAAACCTCATGAAACATTCAGGCTAGTGACTGTACATCTTTTATGTGGGAGCATTTTCGGTATCATTGGTCACCCTGCACCCAGCTCGTTTCTTTACCATTCCTCACTGGTTACAGCTACATACGCCTCTAAGGAAACCAGGCCCGCCCAGTGGATGACACTGCTCCAGCTTTATGGATGGGCAGTATTTGTCACTTCACTTTATGGAGGGTTGTTTTTGGTTTTTTTTAGAGAGGCCCAAAATCTATGAAAAGGAGACAGACTTTGACAAGGTCACACAAGTGAACCTAGGAAGCACACAAAGCCTTCAGTGCACTGCGAGTGGGACTCCGGACCCCAAGATCACGTGGGAATGGGAGCGATGTGCCCCTGCAGACACGCGGTAAGTGCGCGCTCCTGGGGCTCTCTTCTCAGGGTGAGCTGGTTACGTATCATTTGTTTCTTTTTCTGAGAAATCCTCTTGCCAATATGCTTGGGCATCTGTGAAAGACTTTAATGCCTGGGTATAGCACCTGTGCCCTTTCTTTATACTTTTCAAAGGGCAAGTCCAGGGCAACAGAGAGCTCTTGGAGATCGAAGTCATCTGTCCACAGCATGGACAACCACAGTGCAGGCTCCCCGCTATAGCCCCATTCATCTTCTGAACCCTGACCTGGAGAGATCCACTATTCAATCCTTAGCCCCTCAGCTGAGAGTGCTGGCCAACTATTAAAGCAAATGGGAGTTTAGTCATTCACTCAAATGGCAGCAGGGCCAAGCCTTTAGTGCCAGCTGTGGCTCTGTGTCCAGTAGGAACCGTTCTGAGACCAAACAACTCATTTTATGCAGATCACAAAACAACAGGTGGTTACTATGAAACCAAACTGCTTTCAGATTAATGATCTGTAAGGGAAAGGCCATATAACACCCTTACCACTTCCAGGAGAGAGAATATTACAATATGGAGCAAGAATCTTCCATCTTGGTTTCTTTAATGAAGGCAGACATGACTAGTTGCCTTGAAAGGTCACTCACAATTCACATTTTACTCCAAATTTAGATTTTGAACAAATAAACTTCTACAAATACCTATGACCAACAGTGAAGTTCACAAGTCTTTAAATTCCAATGGAAACAGCTGCCTTAAAAACAAATAACCATTCCCTTGCAGAGTGTGCAACCCAAAAGCACAAGATTCATAGATTTTAGGGCCAAAAGGGATCATCATGATCACTGGGTCTGATCTCCACCAGGTTCTTAGTGCTGCAACAAAAGTGAAACTAATTCTATTGATTTGCATTGTTTCAGCCGAGAAATAGAGGTGCAAAAAATAACAGCACAAAGAGCAAAAAAATCAATTGGATTTTGAAAATGAATTCGGCTGCAGTAGTCTACTGGGTTATTAGTAACAGAGCTAAGGCCGTGTACTTGTTTAATAGATGTTTTGGTCTCAGTTACAGTAAGGCAATTTACACTGCTCATGCTGTAAATTACACCCATTTTATGGCCTTTTTTACTGTCAGAACAGTGATAGGTCATCTTAGTGTAACAGATTTGGACCAGATTCTCTTTAACCTGACAATGCCCCTTTGACTTAGCTGGAGTTTTTTTCCTGTGAAACCTTGGATGCAAAATATGTGGTTGGTTGACAAGGGAATGGAAGATTTGTGAGAGTGACCAGCAAGGGCAGATTTGAAGGAAAAGTGTATTCTTTTTAAGTGTAGAAATCCAGCAATCACAGAGAAAAGACCCTCTTTCTATCCCTTCAGGGATCATTGATGGATAAATGTTTCAGAGATTTAGGTTCAGTTTCACATAGGAGTTCCATGAGTCTAACCCGAAGCTCAGGAGCCATTTTCGATGCACTTTGAGTCATCATCCACCCACATCAACCTGTGTATTACACAATACTGCAAGGTGCAGCAAAAGGTTGAGTGTCTTGCTGTGAACATGTGTTTGATAAAGAACTGGAGACAACATGAGAGTTTGCAGAAGCAGAAGAAAGCTGGCAGGTCAGAATCCAGCAAACAGAAACTAAGCGAGTTAAACACGAGACGCTTCATGAGGATTCTTTAGACAAATAGACGTTTCCTTTGTTCCTGTTGAGATATTAGCTAAGTAGTCCATGGGGAGACGCCTGGGCTCAGATCTGAATGGGGAGTGCTTCCCCTGGTGAGCACCAAAGGGAAATACAGGGGCCAAGGGTAACAACTCCAGTTGCACTTTAACCCTTTTCTGCACTGAGAAGGCTGGAGTCAGGTTTTCCACCTTAAAGATAAAGGCAGATGTGAGAATAAGGAGAGAAATGTGCTGCGTGGCTCCTTTTTTCTGCTGACATTTGAAAAGCAGCAATGGAAAATGTTTGTAATACTGGCTGCAGTTTCAGCTCTTTTTCAAGGACATGTCTGGTGACAGGCCACCGGACATGAATAGTTTGCAAGGAGCATCTCCCAGACAAGGCCATTTTAGTGCAGCTGCTACCAAAGGGAAATTACCTGTGGGATTACATGGGACAGCAGTCAGCTGGGTCCCAAGATTCAAGCGTCAGCAGCAGTCCTGTGTTCACCCACATGAGAATGTGAAGGGTAGCCTGGTAATTGGTTTAGCATTTGGCCAGCAGACACATTGTCCCTCCAAGAATAAAACAACAGCTGGGAATTTGCAGACCTTTGTCAGAGCAGATAGGTATTGTACTAGGCTTCCATGGAGGGTATTCAAGGAACCATCACTGAAGGTGTTTAGCAAGGGCTCAGGTAAGATGAGAGGGGGAATACTACAGGGTCATGTATCACGCATCCTGACGGAAGTCACACTAGCTCACCGTCAATCTCTGAGCCCTGCATCTAGGCTGGGATTGCGAGGCTTCACACTCAAAGTACAACATTTCCCTGCATTTTAGTTTGTTGACATACCAACACCAGCAGGCACTGTGTGTGAGTAACTCTGGGACATTACTGCCAACCTGGTCCAAATTAGAACCAATAACCTGGAAGCAAAAGGCCGGGCATAACCCTGGTCCCAACTCCCTGAGCTATTCAGTCCCTGATGTTATCAATTTAAATACAATTGCAGAGTGGCGTCTACCTCTGCTGGCCTCGGGGGCAGTCTTATCTCTCCTCAGCAGAAGTTGTAGGAGGATTCCTGTGGGAAATGACACACACCCCACCCTTCCTCATTTCCTGCTGTTGTCTCATTTCCTCTCCTTCTCTCTCTCACTGCTATAGCTGGAGTCCCAATGTGCAGTCATTGTTCACTCCAAGTCTAGCTCTGATTTGACTTGTTTCCTTTGAGCTCCTGCCTTACGCAGCCTTATGAGAGGATTGTTACTTGTAGGAAGCCACACAAGGCACCTTCATATCAGACCGTGCTGGATGGAGACACCAATATTAGTACAGGTTTATTGATCCAAAGCGTTCTTGTGATCTCCTGGCAAAAACACTTCTCCAATGTGCATCATACAGAGGAGGTCTTATGTATTGGGAACCTGATTGTCACAAGTGCAGCACTCACAACTCCTAAGCAAATCAATGGGGTTTATGGGTATGGTGCATCTCTGAAAATCAGGTCACGTTTATTTTGCACAAGTTTTACCTTCTATAACCCTATTCTAGTGCAATGGCCTCTAAGACTGAAGGCAGAAGTTCAGACTCCCTGGTCATCCAAACCTTGGCATCTCTGCTGAAACTGCTAACAAGGAGGCGGATTTCTGTCATGTGTGTTGATTTTGTGATGTAGACACCTGTCTTTTAGGATCTGAATTGAATTCACTACCCAGCCATCAATCACATGGTAACAATTTCCATTCACTTCCATCCTAAACTGGATTTAAACTGGCAACCATGAAATGAAAAGATCCCTACCCAGCACAGATACCAGTCCTCTGAGCCAGCAAGCCCTCTGAAGAGTGACATCTGTGATGAAACTTCAGAACTAATAAGATGCATGCCCTACTCTGTATTTGTCTATTATTCAATCATAGCAATATAGAGCTGGAAGAGACCTCGAGAGGTCATCTAGTCCAGCCCTCTGCACTGAGGCAGAACCTAATAAACCTAAGCTATCCCTGACAGGTGTTTGTCCAGCCTGTTCTTAAAAACCTGCAAAGATGAGGCTTCCACAACCACCCTTGGAAGCCTATTCCAGTGCTTAACTACCCTTGTTAGAAAGATTTTCCTAATATCTAACTAAATCTTCCTTGCTGCAGATTAAGCCCATTATTTCTTTTCCCACCATCACTGGGCATGGAGACATTAATTCACTGTCCTCTTTATAACAGTCCTTATCATACTTGAAGTCTGTAACAGGTCACCCTTAAGGTGCTTTTCTCCAGTCTAAACATGTCCAGTTTTTTTAACCTTTCCTCATAGATCAGATTTTCCAAAGCTTTTATCACTTTTTGTTCCTCTCCTCTGGACTCTTTCCAATTTGACCACATCTTTCCTAAAGCATGTCACCCAGAATTGGCTACAGCACTCCAGCTGAGGCCTCACCAGTGTCAAGTAGCAAGGGACAATTACCTCCCATGTGTTATATACAACACTCCTGTTTATACACCCTAGAATGACATTAGCCCTTTTGGAATGTATGCAAACATACTGAATTAATTTTCAATATGCATTATTATGATGATGAATGGAACCTCTACTTCTTTGTTCTCTGTTGTCTTAGTATGCACCCATTCCAATCCCTTTCCCTGCACTTACTTATCCTACTTGGCTTCTCTAAGCAGGGACATTAAAAGCCATCACTCACTTCCCACTGTTTGAATGAGTGGGGTTCTGAATTTCAGAATATACAGGAAGTGTCTGATATCTTTAATGAGCTATGACTATAATGATCTGCACGTGTATCTCCTGTTTTGCAAATCACACTTTAGTGATTTGATTTAATTACCCCATACTCTATGTCTTAAGCTGTTTCATGGGGAGTGTAGTGGAGTTTCTTATGGAGGCTGCACTAGCCGGAGATACGTTGGTTTAGTTCCCTGCTCCACCACAGACTTCTTGTATGACCTTAGGCTGGTCACTTAGCTTCTTGGTGCCTCAGTTCCCCATCTATAAAATGAAGATTATAGAATTACCCTATCCCACAGCATTGTTGCAGCAATAAATAGGGCTAGAGTGTCCAGTAGACTCATAGACTCATAGGTCAGAAGGGACCAATATGATCATCTAGTCTGACCTCCTGCACAAGGCAGGCCACAGAACCCTACCCATCCACTTTTATAACAACCCCTAACCCATGACTGAGTTATTGAAATCCTCAAAATTGTGGTTTGAAGACCTCAAGCTGCAGGCTTAAGGCAGGTTTTCCATTCCCGGTATCATCCTAGTCGTCCGTCTCTTAAACTGTTCCAGTTTGATAATTCATCCTTCTTTAAACATGGGTACACAAGGGAAGCTGCCAGCAACATTCCAGTCGCGGGGTCTCCCCAGCCCTAAAAATTATAAGTACGAACATCAAAAAATAAGTACTAAACCACCTTCTCATGACTGCCGAAATACCTCACCCGATTGCATCCAAAACCGACATTGCATCTTTTTTAACAGCCAACTATCACATTGGCGGCTCATAGTCATCTCTATCAACCAATACCCCAGGTCCTTCTCCCTCTCCGTCGCTTCCCCAACTGATGCCGGTCCCCAACGTATATGTATAAAATTTTAGTATTTAATATCCCTAAGCTGCATGACCTTGCACCCGTTTTCCGTACTATTTACATCCTATATACTAGATACTCCAGGTTTACAAGGTGGTCCAAGAATCTTCCCGGAACTAAGTATCACGGCCTCTCTCCTAGTGTTAGCGAATACCCACCCCCAGCTTTGGCTGTCATCCGCAACACTTTATTAACTATCATTCCGCGACTTTGGCCAAGGTCAGTTAATAAAAAGTATAAATAAGAGTCGGTCCAAACCGAGCCTTGAGGGACTCCCACTAGTAAACCTCCTTCCAGCCTGACAATTCATCCCTTCAGTATGACCCGCTGGAGTCTCCCCTTTAAAAACCAGTTTCTCTTATGCACCTTCACTTTCATATTGCATCCCCTCTTTTCGCAATTTACATAACAGTTCCAACCATGCGGACTGTGTCAAACGCACTTTACTGAAATCGAGGTAAATGTAGATCTACCGCAATTTTCCTTATATCTAGAGTAATCCGTCACCTCTCAAAGAAGGAGATAGGTTGGTTTAGGCACGATCTACCTTAGTAATCCATGTTTCAATTCGCAATGACCCATTGACCTCAATGTCCTGAATACTCTTCGCCCTTAAAATTTTATTCTATATGACTTACATACTAAAGCGTCAAGCTCAACAGGCCCTCATAATAACCCGTGATCACTTTATTACTTCTTAAAAATAGGAACTTACGTTAGCAATTCTGCCAGTCATACGGAATCGATCCACCTCCCGCCGATTTATCCGATTGTTTAAAAATTCTCGCTAACGGCCTCGCAATTTCACGCGACATGCTTACGTAAATCCTCGGATGGAGATTGTCCGGGACCAGTCCGATTTTGTCCCATTCAGTGTTCAGTTTTGCCTCTACCTACGAGGGTAATGATCACTTCCATATCCACAATCCCATTTATCATCCCATCCATCAATCCTAAATCCTCACTAAGTCTTATTAAAACACTGAGGCAAAATTAACTTATTATATATATGGGCATGCGCTAGGTTATCTTAAACCTACGTCCATCTCCTCATGTGTATAGCGGCCCCAAGCTTCTTTTTCCTTTGTTTTCTTTCTTATCTTCCTTAATGTGCTGTAGAACCTTATATATGGTTTGATTCCCTTTGCAAGTCCATTCATGCGGCTTTTAGCCTGTCCTTCACTTTAATCCTAATGTATCTGAACCTCAACTAAGGTAGTTTCTTCCTGCTCATCCGCCTGTTCTTTCCACTCCTGTAAGCGTTTCTGCTTTTTCCTAATCCCTCTCTGAGTGCTGGTCGGGGTCTGCTCATCAGCTGGCTATCAACATCCTGCCCATGGTTTTTTTCCCCTTCTTGGGATGCAGGTCCGACACTGTTTCCGCACTAGTGTTAAGTAATTCCAGGCCCCTCCGTCATAGAATGCTTCAATGCCCAACATAAAGTTCTCCGTCCAATCATTCCTAATTAATTTGCCTTAACCTTTTAAATTTAAGCCGCCTCGAGAGAAGTCGAAAAACCCTAATCCCAGATCTACGTTTTTTTTTCATCTTCCATCTAGGGGGTTTGAAACTGAATCAGCTCAATCACTCACCCAGGTTGATCCCTACCACCATTCTTTCTAACGAGGTCCCTCACACTCACTCACCACAAACACCTAATCAAAATGGCATCCCCTACTTGTAGGTACTTCAAACACTTGATGAAGAAATTCCATCCGCTGTCACATCCAGAAAAATCTGACCCCCTATTATCTTGCAAGCACTCGTCCTCCAGTCTATATCCGGGAAGTTGAAGTCTCCCATAATCACACATTTCCCCTTTGTGTTTACTTCATTAAAGACATTAAAGAGGTCTCTATTCCAGTCTGAAGGCCTCCATTTGCAGAAACATCACTTGCAGTTCTTAGAGAATTGGTGGATTTTCATGGTGGCAGAATGCTGATATCTGTGTCTCCTAACTGTGGAATATCTCACTATAAGCACTCCTTCTGCCCTGGTCTTTAGATGCAATTTAAAACCTATGTTGAAGCTAACCTGGTCTCTAACACAGTTTGACCACCCATTGTGAATGAGACTAACCCATGTTCTAACCTATGAATGTCATTCATTGCAAACACAGTGTTCGTATTATATTCTAATCTAGGGTTCACAGTTTACACACATTCTCTGGCTGGTTTAAGCCACATCAGAAAATGATTTAGCTGGATCAAAGTTTAAACCAAATTTAAACATGCCCCCAAAATGAGTATGAGATGTAGTGATGGTCATTTCCACAAGGAGACAGAAATCTCCATCAGTCTGTTATCACCAGTAGCTTTCAAGAAGTCCGGGGGCACTGTACAGATAGAGACCACCTCTGGTCGAATGCTTCCTGTATAGACTATGTAAATGCATGTGTAGTTTTCAATTTCATCCTCCCTTTTCCACCTCCAGCTGCAGACACCATGGAAAAAGAATTGTCATTCAGAAAAATATCAGTGAGGCAGACATGTGGACAGGCAACAAAATCGAGAGCATTGAGGAGAAATACATAATGCATGAAGATAAAAAAAAGGTATGTCCTGAAATAATCCTGGGGGAGCTGCTGCACTCACACAGAGTAGCTCTCCTTGAGTTTCTCAAGCGCTGCTTTCCCACTAACTAACATGCTTTAAATTCCACAGCCCTGAGATCATTTTCAAATCCCTGCTGTGTAGGAATGTTAGACTCTGGCAGTGATGTCACTTGCCCTGTTTAAAACTCTCCAAAGACGTGGGTCAAAAACCTTTCAGTCTTGCACACTCTTGAGAAAGTGTAAGAACTGCTCTGCACAAGAGGCGGCCTGTGACTAGCACTCAGCTCTAAGCTCATCAAATACCTCTCACTTACAAAGCACTTTGGATCTGGAATGCGCTGCACCAACATGCTCACAGTACACCTGTGAAGGATGGAAGCATTATTATCCCCATCATAATAAGCTCAGCATCTACATTTTCCTGAGAGCCCCCTAAGTTTGGATGCACCCATTTTTGGGGTGCCCACTTCAAGATAACTTGGTCCTGGTTTTCAGAGATTCTGAGCACCTGCAGCTCCCACTGACTTCCACTGGAGTTGTGGTTGTTCGCTAACCCCCTGGGGCATCAGTGACTCCACAACAAGTGGAAGGAGGTAAGACCATAAACGCCTGTCTGTCTTCACTGGCCAGCAAAGCTGGCTGCCCATGAACTAACTGCCTGCTGCACACTTTCAGAGGCAGCACGGTGGGCATGATCCCTGTGTGTGCTTGGGAGCTCCAGGAAACATGATACTTCCCAGAGTTCCACCTGGGTCTGGGCTTAAATGCCACAAACTGGAACATTTCAAAGAACAAGGTGGCACCTTTTATGCATGAACATTCCAATCCAGGGTGATTGCTGCAAATGTTCTGCGCCACAGCTGCAAACTTCTGACTCTGCACTGGAGAAGAGGCTGTGGTGTGGTTCTGACATGTTTTACCCCTTAGTTACTATGTATATATGGATATGTATGGGTCTCCAGGCAGCGTCACAGTTCTGTTTGTTCAAGGGTAGGTGTGGAGATGCATCAGGTGTGTTGGGACTCAATCCTGCAAGAGGCTTTTTTTCTGGTGCTGACTCAGCAGAGCACTTAAACACATGGTTAACTTTATGAGACTACTCACATGCTTACAGATAAGCATGTGCTTCAGTGCTTCCCTGGACTGGGTCCAGATTGATCAGCACCCTGGAGAATCAAGTCCTCTCCCATCTGGTCTGTCTCATGGAGACTTTCAATGCTGAATGTAATTTAAAGGGAACTCTGAAAATGTGAGTGGGGGGAAGAAAAGCACAATTCCAATTTCATTCCCAGAGCTGTCTCCCTGCTAGGGCTTCCCCACATTTAGGATTGTATGTGTCTAGATAACACAGGCTCTAGGCTCTGTCTTTTGCTGCTCCTTTAGTCTCAGAATTGTAGAGAAGAAGCAACCACCCAGCTGTTTGTAAAGAAGCTCAACAGTTGCTGGAAGAGGCATATGAGTAGGGCAGAGATCTCATTCCAAACCTGGCTTGCTGTATTTTATAGAAAATTAGACTATGGAAACCTCCTCTTGAGAGGAATAAGAGCTGCAGTATTTAATTCAGATCCTCTTCTGGCAACTAACAGTCTCTTTCTCTTTAGATAACAGCAGATTGTCCCCACAAAGGTTCTTCCTTTGTAAAGCATTCAGGTGTCTGGCTTTTCTGGTTCTCAAGGCCACCACTCATGTCAGGTGTGCTGAGTTCTTGCTAATAAACTCAGGGCTAGTCTACACTAGAAGCGCTGCAGCTGCACCACTGTAGCGAGTTGCTGAAGACACTCTATGCTGACAAGAGAGCTCTCTCCCCTCAGCATAATAAAACCACCTCTGTGAGTGGCAGTAGCTATATCAGCAGGAGAAGCTCTCCTGGCACTTAGGTTGGTGTACCGTACGTCGCTCAGGAGGGTGGCTTATTCGCACACCTGAGCAACATAATTTAGACCAAAGTCAATGGCAGTGTAGACAAGGGCCCCAGTCTCCATCTCTCTTCACACCAGTGTAATGCAGAAATAACTCCATTGAAGCAAATGGCGCTGGGAAACCAATGTGAGAGGAGAATCAGACTTCCCACATGTGTGATCATGAAACAGACCCGTCTGTGTCCAGGGGCTTTTACATGTTTGAAAATCAGTTTAAAAAGCCATGGCACAAATAAGGTGCCTTGCAATTGCTGCAACAGTTGTAAAATCCCCCCTCCACCAGTCTTTCAGCAACTGCTGCTACTTTGTGCATCAGGCTGGGATTTCTGAAACACTGCAACAAAACATAAACATCACTATTTTGTTTTGTTTTGTTTTCCACACAAACGGCAAACACCCGACCCCACCCCTGCTCCCATTTTTCCTCCCCAAAAAGATTTTCAGTTGCAAACCTGGCAAGTTTTTGCCAAAGGCAAATATCTGACCAATTGTTTCTGGAATTTCAACCTCAGGCTGCTTTCTCTGCCCAAACCTGCAACATTTACCCTTCCCCCAAACTGCAACGGCTTGAACAAAATCACAAAAAATAATCCTCCCGATGACAATGAATGACGCAAAAGTTGATCGTTTTGCAGAGCTTTAGTGGACATTAGTCTAGCAGACAAGGGAGAAGAGTACCACAAGCCCAACTCAGAGCAGCTCACACAGGTTTTCTGTCCATGGACTCGCTTCAGGCTTCTGCTCTTGAAAAACTGAGTTCCATGCTAGCCACTCACTGTGCCTGGCTGCACCATGTAGACCCTGTTATTGTACTGAATGTACACGGTGCGTATCACGCTGATGTAAACTGTCCCTTGGAACTTTTGATCAGAGCAGGGATTTGACCCAATTTCCCTGGCCAAAATTTCCCCTTCCTGCCTTCTGGTGTGTGCTTCCTGGCTGTTGCTCTCTGTTCTAGAAGTGGCTGCACAGCATGAGTACTGGTACAGTATTGCAGGCTCCAAGCCATGCAGTTGAACCTCCCACTATAGCTGTGCAGAGCCCCTTTGACATCAATGGGGCACCAGCCAGGTGTAAGTGTTGCCCCATAGGGAATGGATAGCAGGAGCAGGGCAAGAGTTTGAAGTGTTTGGGTCTGGAAGGCACCAAGGTGAAAAGTGCTTGACTGGCAGCATCAAAGCCTTCCTCAGAACAGGAATAGCATGGACAGCACAGGGCAAAATTTCTTCTCCCAACCTGGACCAGAACAGACCATGTGTCTCATTCAGTCCTAGCCTTCCTGAGTCCATTGACAAAGGTGCCTTCTTTAATGATTACATCTGTCCAGGAGCCATGGCCTGAGACCACTGCCTCAGTTCACATAAGCTTCTGATCAACCATAGCTCACCATTAAGTAGAATTCAGAACAGTGAACTAGAAGCAGAAGGCTCTTTGGCCCTATCTCTTCTCCTGAAACAGTCAGAAGCAGGATGGTCCAGTGGTTAAGGAACTAAACTTGGGCAAGTCACTTAGGCCTGGTCTACACTGGGGGGGATCGATCTAAGATACACAACATCAGCTACGAGAATAGTGTAGCTGAAGTCGACGTATCTTAGATCGAATTAAAATTACTTACTTCGCATCCTCGCGGTGCAGGATTGACAGCCGCAGCTCCCCCGTTGACTTTGCTTCCACCTCTTGCACTGCTAGAGTTCAGCAGTCAACAGGAGAGCGATCAGGGATCAATTTATCGCGTCTACACTACATGCAATAAATCAATCCCCAATAGATCGATTGCTACCCACTGATCCAGTGGATAGTGTAGACGTACCCTTATTGTCTCTGTGCATCAGTTCCCCATCTGTAAAACTGGGATAACAGCAGTTTCCTCCTGCTGCAAAACTAAATACATATAGACTGTGTGGTGTTCAGGTACTATTGTATAAGTACCTTAATAAGGCCTTGTCAACACCACTGCTTAAGTCAGTGTAAGTTACATTGATCAGGGATGTGAAAAAAACAGCCCTCTGAGCGATGTAACTTACATCGAGTTAATGCAGTGTCTACATGGTGACACAGCGGTGTCAATGGGAGACCATGCTCCTGTTGATGTAGTAAATCTTCACCTGATACACTAAATCGACACCGCTGCATCAATCACAGCGGTGCCGATTTAGCACAGTAGTGAAGACAAGGATACATAGATCCAGCCTCCTCCACCCAAGTTTGTTTTTCTAAATATGACTCTTGTTGTTTTTTCTGTTAGCAGTTTCTCTGCAACACAACTGTTTTGTTCCCTTGGGATTATTAAAATAACTTTGCAGCTGTTGTTTGATCCCAGTTTGCAGTAGCCTTTTCTGGCCTTTGTTGCTTTTTCTAGATTGCAGTCTTGCTAAAGTGTTCATGTTTTTGTGTGTTCCCAAACCCTCAGTACCCCGCAGCACACACCCTTTGTACGTACACATTTCAATATTTGATTATTAAACTTTCATTAAAAGATACGTTTATAAATTATATATTTTATGATTTATTCATTCATTTTCATCTCCCCCTGGCCTGCTGCTTATAAAGGCAATCTGATGTCTCTCCTAATACCTCTGTGTCTTGATGAAGATTTATTCCTATTAATAAAGCTAGGTTATGTGAATCTCAGATTTCAGCACTATGTCTGCCAGTTTACATTGTGGACAATCCCACCCACCTCCCTTTCTGAAGACCAAAGCTATCTGTGTTGAGTTAAGTGGAGCCTTTGGATAATAGAATATAATTTTAAAAAGACACTGATGAAATCTTGTAGCCTTCAGACTTTTCCTTGTTTTTATCAGTGGTTATTCCCACCAGAAATGAAGCAGACAGGAAATAGACCAATCCATTCCCACCATGTCCTAGCAAGTAATTCATCTGCATTTGACTAGCCAGATGAAATAATAAAGACGTTGGAGACTGGGTTAACCTGGCTTTTATTGACTGTGTTATGAAGCTGGGATTAGATGAAATTGGTTATTTTTCCTGTGTGATTTGAGCCTGTCCTGCCATAGCTGAAGTCCTGCAAAGGGGAGGGTGAATTTTCCCCCATCTCCAGCTCTTCACTACACTCTGTCTCAGACTCCTTCCATTTCAGGCTCTCAAAGACCTGTAGAGATGCATGTTTGTACAGTGGCACTAATATTTTAGGGCCCTGCCTGCTGAAAATGCAGACACCACCCCCCATAAATTCCTGGGGCTGCTACCCTAAAACCAAAATTTTGCTCTCTGTCAAGTACACTGAGTTTTGAACTTTGGTTGAGGCATTACTGCATTTTTTTTTTAATTCTGTTTTCCCTGAGTCAGTAGTGAATCAATGACCCAGCAAGGTGCTAGGGGATTCTGTGCTGCTGGAGGTTGAGATCTCATAATAATACCTTGCCAGGATCTCTAAGTGCCTTGCACACAAAAATCAGTGAAGTCTCATGTTAGCCTTGTGGGATGTAGTGCTGTTGTTATTATTCCTTTTCACAGATGGGGAGGGGAATTTCATCACTCTGCCTTTATGAAGTTCCCTGCCCAAAGACTGATGACTCATGAGTGAGTTTCTGCCTTAAGGAACAATGTGTGGTTGTTCTGGACACTTCAGCATATGTCACAAGAACCGGGGCATTAATTCAGAGTTCCTGGCCAAATTCCTATTTGGCCAATTTATGTTCTGCCACCCAATTTCTCCCTGCAATTTTGATTGGATACTGGAGACTTCACTTCCTGTCTTAAACTGTTAGGCAGTTTCCAGAGGTGGCTTCATTTTAGTGCCAGGTGAAGCATCTCCCACGATGTAAATTGCTTTAAGATTTTCCCTTCAGATTGAAAGATGCTGGGATAATATTCCTTTATTCTCTTTCCCATTATAATACTGATTGTATTTATCTGAAGTTGGGAGACTAGGTCATAGTAAAAAGAAAAATAGCAAGCTCCATAGATAATGTGATCCTTGTTTCTGTGGGTCTTTTCTCTCCCACATATATACATGTGGTTCAGAATCTAATAGGTTAGTTTGCCCTGTTCATGTGGCTGATTGGAGATGTTTTTTTGTGGGGAGCCTTATGATTTTATCTGGCTGGTGAATTTCAGGAGGACCTAGGGGGGTTAAGCAGCTCCAGCTGAAAACATCAGCGTTATACTGCCGTGGAGGAGCAAAGTACAGTGCCCGGAGGTGCACGAAACAGGAATTGAGCTGCAGGGGAATTTGTCATCTGGAGATATGTGAACAACTAACAAGACATTTTAAAAGTATCATCCCACACGTGTGCACATTTCAAATGAGCTTCCGAAAACAGCAGCAGGTTTGTTTGTTTAGCAGGGCCAGGTGAGCAGTCATACCCCTGATTTCTGGATAAGGCAAATCCAAATTCCAGAAAGCAGATTGTGCCATGTAGGCTCTGGTTTATGCAGCGGGCAGGACACTGTGGCACAACCCCTCTCTGAGCTCTCCAGTGTACAGGGCAACGTGTGGGCTGCATAATCCCTTTCAATGGCTTAACCTTCTTCCCAGAGTGCCTGGTGAGCTCCAAGGAGCCATGCCAAGGGCCACCCTGCATGCTTTGGGCTCATTTGTTTGCGAATCCCAGGGTGAGAGGCAAAAGCAGTCTCACCATTCCTGCACAGCACAGGGCCTGCTAGTTTGCTTGAGATGTTCCAGGGGTACAGGAATGTTCCAGGAACAGTCAGCCCCTTGCCCATAAGCACTAGGGCCAGGCCCACCCTAGGTTACTCACAGCAGAGGTGGGTCTAAAGGTGCAATGATAGTGCCTGTGGTGATAGTTCATGTCTAGAGCAAGCAGCACTGGCTCCCTTGCTCCAAATGGCAGCTGCTAATTAACCTGGTAGGTTTTCCTGAATCACCACGAGCCAATAGCCTGCCAGCCCTTTCAAGCAATGATGCACCATTCAGTCATTTTCCAAACAAAGCATGATTGTCGGCCCCTGGTGGGAGTGGCCAGAAGTACAATTTGGCACAGAGTATTTTATAGGAAAGTGCCCTCAGATGTAAGCAAAACAATCACATGATGCATAAATCACCAGCGAGAGGGTTTTTTTAATTCCACGTTTATAGACATGATAATAATACTTTGTGCTTATTCATCACCTTTCACCTGAGGATCTCATAGCACTTTACAGTCAGTAAGCCAACCAACACACCTGTGAGGTAGGTAAGTATTGTCTTCATTTTACAGGGAAACTGAGTCATGGAAAGGTTAAATGACTTGCCAAGGACATTGAGCTAATCATTCTTAGAACAGAGCCCAGCAGTCCTCAGTCGACTCCCTGACCCCTTATCAAATTGCTAGTCCTCGCACCTTCCTTTATCAGCTTTTAAATGAACATGCTAAGATCTGACTGAAATAGTTCAGACAGAAGCTTTAACAATGAAATACAAGTATGATACCATTGCCCTCTGAGTGGCTGAATAAGGAGCTAATTGAATATATTCTTTGCAGGATTTCTAGGGAAATTCCTGTTAATTTCATCTTCTTCTAGCCATCTCCTTCTAGGGTGACCAGACAGCAAGTGTGAAAAATTGGGATGGGGTGGAGGGTAATAGGATCCTATATAAGAAAAAGACCCAAAGATCGGGACTGTCCCTATACAATCGGGACATCTGGTCACCCTATCTCCTTCCCCACACTGCCAGCGTTAAACAGCTGATCACTTTTCTACCCTCTTTCTCTCCTCCTTATCTCGCCCACATGTAGCTAATGGAGTGAGAGAGAAAAGAATTGTTAACTAGAGCCAGAAGAGGGAGGGACGAGACCAAGTAACTGAAAACAAAGGATAGAAAAAAATTATTTATTTTTCCTGGCTCCAGCTTACTCTAGCTTAAAAAAAAAGCCAAGCTACACTGTGCTCGTCTTAGGACACTCATTGTGTGACTGTGGAATGCATCTTGGCTGCCTCCAAAATAGCTTCTTCTTTTTTTTTTTTATCAGTGCAGGAACATTACACAGTTAAACATATGGAATGTATTGGACTATTCCAGTACATTTTTTTTCCTAGCAGTGTCTTCTCATTACTTGCCTTAGAGATCACATTCATCTCTTTTGTGGTTCGGCTTAAACTTAGTTAACCTGCTTTTATTATAACTATTTATTAATCATGTGGCATTTAGACTAGAGGGACTGGGTGGCCCAGGGATTATGTAAGGGGCACTGAAGCCTTCTATGTTGTGAGTTCAAAGCCAGCCCAAGCGGTCAGAAATTGTTGGTCTCTGGAGGGTAGTTGGTGGCCTCTCTGTAGTGATGGATGGGGGTTTCAATCCAACTCCCTCTAGAAAAGTATCTAAAGTACAACTGCCATTGCAATACCTTGTCATTAATCAGCTTATGCACAGTCTCGGCAGAGGAGCAAAGGATTGATTGGACACACAGCTGAATTGCCAGTCACGCTGGTAAGGGGCGATGTGTTGTGGAAGCTTGAATTGCATTTGTGTGGGCTGCTACAGAGGGAAAACAGTCTCTCAATTTGCCACCTTTCATCAATGATAACATCACCACAAACGCGTCATTTCAAAGTAATTGCAGATTTGACTTCAGAGCAATCCATATAACTCAGCAGAGAACACTGTATTCTATCTGAAAAGATCTGTTCAGAGAAAAATAGGGTAAAAGTTTGGATCCAGCACATAACAACGTGGCCTTATTACTAAGAAGGCTAATGGCATTTTGGGCCGTATAAGTAGGGGAATTGTCAGCAGATCAAGGGACGTGATCATTCCCTTCTATTCGGCATTGGTGAGGTATCATCTGGAGTGCTGTGTCCAGTTTGGGGCTCCACACTACAAGAAGGATGTGGAAAAATTTGAAAGAGTCCAGCCAAGGGCAACTAAAATGATTAGGGGGCTGCAGCACATGACTTATGAGGAAAAGCTGAGGGAACTGGGATTATTTAGTCTGTAGAAGAGAAGAAGAAGGGGGGATTTGATAGCTGCTTTCAACTACCTGAAAGGAGGTTCCAAAGAGGATGGATCTAGACTGTTCTCAGTGGTAGCAGATGACAGAACAAGGAGTAATGGTCTCAAGTTGCAGTGGGGGACGTTTAGGTTGGATATTAGGAAAAACTTTTTCATTCAGAGAGTGGTGAAGCACTGGAATGGGTTACCTAGGGAGGTGGTGGTCAGGCTTGACAAAGCCCCTGACTGGGATGATTTAGTTGGTGTTGGTCCTGCTTTGAGCAGGGGGTTGGACTAGATGACCTCCTGAGGTCCCTTCCAACCCTGTTATTCTATGAGCTTTTGGCCAGGATACTCCTGGTGCAATTTTCCAGGTCTGTCTATGCCTATCAAATACATTAAGCATAGAAATTAAGAGATGGAGGGGACTCACTGGATAGCTCTTCCCTGCAAGCATTGTAGAATCATTCCATCAGAATATCCTTCAGTGCTTCGTCCCCAGGTCTGTTTTAAATGTCCTAGCTGATAGGTCTTCTCCACCTCACTTGAGGGATGACTCCAATCCAATAGGCCTCACTGTGAGGCCTCTGTTCCCCAATGTTAGTCCTATGTTTTCATTTGCTCAGTTTCATCCCACTCGCCACACTCACCCTCCTTTTGCACATTTTTCTTGTGCATTACAATTATTTTCATTCAAAAGGGATGGCAGTAGTCCCCTAATCTCCACCTGTGGTTCATGGCCAAGCACAGACATATTTAATGGTTGTGATGTTTGTTCAGCCTGTTTTTTTTCAGCTATCTGGAGTAACAGCTGATGAACATCTGTGGAAACATCTCCACTGTGTATGAAATGATTTTTTTTAACCCTCTGGGTTAATAGGGGTTACTTGTCCATGGAACTTGGTTCCCGAGTTTGTCCCTGGCCACTTCAAAAGCAGATCCCAGGGCTTCCTAACCCCTCTGTTCAGGTTCAGCCTGGTATATTTTGCTGAGTGAAAGGCAAACCTGTCTGATTTTACTATGGGAGGGGTTGAGGGATTTGTGCAAACTGGTTAACCCCCACGGTGGAATATTTGTGTGTTCCAGAGCATTGTTTTGTTGGAAACTGAAACAAGATTAGGGCAGTCTGGCAACTGAGAACTTTATTTAAGATGCTGCAGAGATAATTGGACTCCTGATCTCAGGGATTTACCCAGAAGCATAAAGCCAGAGTGAAAAGCTGGTGCATAATGGTTTCAAGGGTTTCATCTTATTAAATAAAATCACTTTGAATCCTTCATTTCTCCACTGCAATCCTATGCATTTCTCTGCTGAATGCTACTGTGGTAAAAGCCACTTTTTGGAGGGCTTCTTGAAGTGCTCTTTGTAAGAGAAGACACTAAACTGAGGGCTTATCTGCCATCTCTAGATGAGTATACTGCACTTATCACCATGGTACCTGACTACATTATGTGCAAACAAGGAAATCTGTTACTCCTTCTCTCCTTTCTTCAGTAAGATTTCCCCAAGAAATTCCCGCAAATTGGAAGAACGGGGAATGTTCCCACCTCTCCAATCACCTTCACATCTAAGCACTTTCTTGATAAATGACTTCTGCATAACAAGCTTTCTAGTCATCTTCTCTTCTCCTTTCCCTGCTATAGGGCTTTTCCTCAGGATATAGACCCCATTGACCAGTAAGTGGACAGTAAGATCTCCTGGCAGCTTTCAGAAGCATAGGGTTGTTTCTCTTGGTGCTCTTGCCAAATTTCACTATGGATAATTATGTTCTGTCTCCTGCAACCTCGCCCTTGCCATTTTAACTGGTTACCTAGTATTCTCCTTGACTTCCAGTGCCGAACTGACATGCAGTGAGGCTGTGAGCTGTCGAACAGCTGTTCAATTTTATCCCAGAGACTGCTGACTCGCAGTCCTGACTGCAGCAATTCCTGCATATATTGTTTGGAAGATTAAAAAAACCTGTATATCAGAGGGGTAGCCGTGTTAGTCTGCATCTGTAAAAAGCGACAAAGAGTCCGGTGGCACCTTATAGTCTAACAGACGTATTGGAGCATGAGCTTTTGTGGGCGAATGGATTTTCCACCACATGCGTCTGACAAAGTGGGTATTCACCACCGAAAGCTTATGCTCCAATACATCTGTTAGTCTATAAGGTGCCACAGGACTTTTTGTCAGTTTATATAAATATAAGCTCTGATAACAATGCAGATAATATTGGTCCCAGTTCAGCAAGTATTTAAAGTTAAATCAAAGTGTTCAAGTACTTTGCAGAATTAGGGTCATTATTAAGTGTTATAGTGGGGGGAAGGGGAGGACTGGTGGAAAAAATGTACAAAAAATGTTCCCTCTTTGGTGTGATTTCATTTTTGACACATCAGAAATGAAGTGCAGTGGCTGCATTTAGGGGCTCACTACCCTTCCTGTGTTGGAGGCACAGGGAACTGGATTTTTCACCTGGTTTTGCTTAACTACAGCACAGTGTATCCCCATGAGAAACACAGACACTTTTTCATTTACTTGTTCTTCTGCAGAGGTGAAATGTAAAATTCACATGGGATCAAACCTTTGAATCTCATTTCCCTAGAGGATTTAAAACACCAAAGCTCAGAAAATCTTAAGCAACTCACTGAAAATACATCCCACCCTGCTCCAACCACAGACAAGGTGAAACTTTATGAGGAGAAAAGGAATGTCTTGTGTGCATTTAGTTTAGGATATTAAAAAGAAAGTCCTGAGATGCTTTTGTACACATCAAAGCACTCTGAGATAAGGACAAAAGGCCAGGGGGAGTGCTATAAGTTCTGGCTCTCAAACTCGTTAAAAGGGACTTCAAGGAAAGTGATATTTGTTCCAAATGTGTGTTTTGAGATCCTCAGGTGAAAAACTCCAGGGAAATGCAAAGTAATCTTGCAGGAGCATCTCAGTTGTGAGGGGTTCAGCACCTTGCTAGCGGTACCAATGAAATATCCAAAAATAAGATGAGACCAGCTGACTTTTCCAAATGATAGTGTGATGTTGCATCATGATGACCCAGAGCCAGGAGGCAATCAGTTTGTTCAGAAGGGCATGTATCAAAGCAGGGCAGTATAAAGAGATCTCCAGAAACACAAGATAATAAGAATGGACTTGAACTTGGCCCACATCTCCGACTGAACCACTGAAAGAAGTTCTTTCCCCCCTCCCCGATGCTGAAAGAGTCTCCTCCATTTGAAATCCAGCTTATTGTCTTAGTAATGTGTTCTGGGTTTTCTGCTGTTGTCTACTACATTTCACAATTTCTGATATTCTGAAGTCAGAGGAGAGGCCTGTTGTGTTGAGGCAGCCTCTGACCCAAGGAATCCCCAAAAGAACAAACTAAACCTCATCAGAGACAGGGCCAAGTACTTTCCTGCTCCAGTGAAACTAGCACCTCAACTGCTAGAAGAGGGCCTCCTCCTCCCTGGTTGAACTAACCTCGTTATCTCCAGCCTGATTCTTGCTTGCATCTATATACCTGCCTCTGGAAATTTCCACTACATGCATCCGACAAAGTGGATACTCACCCACGAAAGCTCATGCTCCAATACATCTGTTAGTCTATATGGTGCCACAGGACTCTTTGCTGCTTATACCTCTCAGCTGTTCCTCATTTCAAGGGACATCACTCATTTTTAGGTTCAGAGTTACCTACTGTCCGCACAAAATTTGGCATCCTCTCCTTGTTGAAAATTATTTACAGCAGACATAAAGAATCATGAATGTGAGGTTGTGGGGAAAGTTATTGGTACTGAATAAGTGAGGAGCCCTGTATTTTCAGGTTCTTGCATGAATTTTTCTAGTGTGTCTCTCCTTTTGGGTCGATGTCGCACAGGTGTGTTGCAGAGAGAAGCCCTGTTTGTAAGGGGAGGAAGGAGTTGCTGGGGGTAAGAAAAGGAAGTGAACTGACAGGCTGAGATAAAGGGAGATGGGAGAGAAACATTTGACCGGTGTTGGGCTTCATTCATTGTGCTTTTTCTACCATAAACTATAACACGTTCATCTACAGCATTTATGGCCCTTTTCCACTGCCCCACTACGGATCCACTAAAAAACAAACCCCTTTCTTTTTCTCCCTTTGCTTGGCAGATCATAAGCAAGCTGACTACAGAACATAGCAATGCATCAGGGATCTATTACTGCGTGGCTTCAAACAAGATTGGCAAAGAGGAGAGAAGCATCAAGTTCTATGTCTCAGGTAAATAACAGGCTGCACAGATGATGGGTGCTTGCTTTATAAAAGCTTGGTTGCACTCTGATCTGTCCCAGAGTTTCATACTGTTGCCCATCACCACAGAATCCAAGCAATTTCCATGTAGTATCAATGGCAATAGCAAAGTCCCTAGTGGACTTCCTGGGGTCTCCGGCACCTCTCTCAGACTAGGTGTCAGATTAGCCCTTTCCTACCATGGTGCAACCCCACTGGAATCAATGCGGTTTGCAAAGATAAGCAAGGGCAATATCTGGATTTGACCCAATCCCATAGTTGTAGTTTGAAAATTTTTCTTAACGTCTAATGTCAAATTAAGGGGGCAGAACTGGATGACTTCTTGAGGACTCTTCCAGCACTGGATTTCTGTGATTCTATATTATTTCTCCAAATAACACAACTCCAAACCCGGATCTGTTTAATCCCTTAGCAGTGAAATCAGAAGGTTATACAGCCTGGCATATTTGTCCAATTGTTTAAACAAATTAATCTTAATTGTCCACTCTCCCTTCTGAGTTCCCTTTCTGGGCACACTCTACCAGCAGGAATTTACACTGAAATGGCAAATTTTAAACAAATATTCCAGAAGCCTCATATAAAGCAAATGGCTAATTCTCAGCCATTAGTATTTGCACCAGGAAATGGATTCTAAGAGTGAAGCTCTCCAGTCAGGTTACGCAGACCCACAGTGTGACTTGTTCATTCAAAACAACCCAGTTGCTGAGTGCTGAATACATGCAGCATATTGCTCGGGAAAAAGCTACAGGCACAGTAGTCATTCATGGAAATCATCCAGGACTAATTCCAAATAACAGATCTCCCTGAAAGCATCAGAGTCTGCCCAGGAACACAAGAAAAGGCAAAATTCACTGAATAAACTATCCAGCATGAATCCTTCACCCAGCTCCAGCTACACTGCAGGGACTCTTGTATACTGTGTCATTTAGGACCATGCCTGTAAAGTATGTCAGTAAATTTTGAAATAAGGGTAAGAAGGAATGTGTGCATCAAACCTTGCTGCCATTCCTGTTACCTAAAAGTGCTGAGATGAAAAATGTCACCAAACAATGATGAAGTTGGTGCAGGTTTGGGGTCACATACCTCCCTCTGGTACAGCTCATTGATGCTGGTCCGGTGGCATGCAGGAGCCATAATAGGATGGCAATGTTCCCACAGGGGCATTTCACCAATGCAGGAGCAACAGAAGGCCAATATATGCAGCCCTACAACCAGGACTGTCCTTACCTATGTATATAGTAGGCAGCTTGCATATTTGGGGCACCAAATATCCTGGTTCCCTGCGCAGCTGCATGCAGCTCCAGCCTCTGCCCCACCTCTTCCTCATGGCCCTGCCTCTGCTCTGCCCCAGCCCCGCCTCTTCCTGCCCCCACCCCACCCATCCCGCCCATGCTCTGCACCAGCCTCGCCCCTACTCCCCTGGGGACTGAAGCAGGTCTGAGCCTGCACTCACTGGTGGCAAGAAGTGAAGCGGTTCAGCCCCAGCCGTACTGCCAGTGCATGCTGGGCGGTGGTCCCCCCTGCCTCCCAAGCCAGCCCCATCCCCCGCGGAGACCTGGCCTCATCCCCACCCCTGCAAGGGAGGCTGCGTAGGGCCCCAGAATAGCTAGGGACAGCTCTGCCTACAACACTGTCTTGCACAGGCCCCAGCACTACGGGTTGTCAGAGGTGGGAATAGGTGACAGGTGGTCAGAGCCTAAGTTCCCTCTAAGCTGTGTGACTGTGCAGCTGCCTATTAAGCACCACGCAGGTGCTCAGGGCTGCGGTAGGGAGAGATGCCCTGACCCAGCCCAGCCCCTAACCTGCTGCAGCTGGGGGACAGGCGCCCCTCCCCCGGGTCTGACCCAGCCTGGCTTGGACCTGTCGCAGCTAGAGGAGAGGCACCTCTTCCACCCTGGCCAGGTTCTGCTGCGGTGAGAGAGGGCTGGAGGGAGTCCTCTCTCCCTACCATAGCCTGGGGGAGCCCCTCTGCACCCTGAACCCCTCATCCCCAGCCCCACTCCAGAGCTCACACCCTCAGCCAGAGCCCTCACCCCCTGCACTCCAACCCTCTGCCCCAGCCCTGAACCCCCCAGCCCCACCCCAGAGCCCACACCCTCAGCCACAGCCCTCACCCCCCTGCCATCTGCCCCAGCCCTGAGCCCCTTCCCGTACACCAAACCCCTTGGCCCCACTCTGCCACATGAATTTTCTTACGTACACCAATATGGAGGTGATGTGTCACACATCACCTCCACATTGGTGCACATCAAACCCATTCTGCACATGGATGGGAAAAATTAGAGGGAACACTGGAGAGTGCTCTGTGTTCCAATAATTTCTGGTCTAGGAAAAAAACTCTCCCTCCTCCTAGGATGCTCTTCTGAGAGAGACAGCAGAAGTCCCTGAAACAGCCCTGGCAGGCTGGAGATTGGTTATTAATTATACACTTTACCACTGCCAGATGTGAACCTTCATGCAGGCTTCATTCTGCTCTGAGCAGTGCCAGATATTATGTTTGGATGGGTTTCTCAGTGATCAAATCAGTCTGTTCCCATTGCTATTCCACCCACAATGCTTTTTAATACCCTCCATCCTCTACTAAAACCAATTTTGTGGCTGCTCACTGTGGGAAATACAAGTGGAACAAGATGAGGTTCAAAGGGTGGCAGCCACCCATGGTCCTGTTAGTGGTAAAAACCTTTCACCCCACTAATGAAGTTGTTTTGTCCATTGAGACGTTTGTTAGACAACTTGGCAGAAAGGCTCTTTTTCTCTGGAGCAGTTAGAAGTTTTATATTTCAAACCTTCTTTTAATTTTCTTTAAGGCCAATATTTTTCCAGACAGGGAGCAAATGTTTAAGGCACCCATTTTTAACAGCGAGGGTAATTAACCATTGGAATAACTTACCAAGGGTTGCGGTGGATTCTCCATCACTGGAAATTGAATGAAGAGTGCATGGGGGCGGGGGGGTTTCCTAAAAGATATGCACTAGTTCAACCACTGCTATTGGATGTGAAGCAGGAATTAATTCAAGGAAGTCCGATGGCTTGTGTTATGCAGGAGGTGAGACTATATGATCACCATGGTCCTATCTAGCCTTAAAACCTAAGAAAGCTGAACTTTGACTTCTACACTGAAAGGAGTTTTTACTTGGTAACAAGTTTCTCTAGAGAAAAATGGAAAGAGAGGGAGAACAGCCCAGAAGGCATTTTATATTAACATTCCAGAGACAATGTGACATGAGCCCTCGTTATCCATGTGCTGCTTGCATCAAACCATTTAGGGTTATTGCCATCAGAAAATTGTCTTCTTTCCATCTGAAATATACCAGATCATGAACAGGGCTAGGGGAGACATTCTCACCCCTAAAGGGAAGTGTGTGAGTTCCATGCCATCCTGGGAGAACAAGAGACATAAAAAGATAGTGACCGACTCACATAAATCAGATGTTTAAGGAAGAATGACGACATTTATGGATCACAAGTAAACTGAATCTTGCTAAATGCAGACAGCACAGTTCCTAAAGCGGAATTGTTTAGATTCCATTGGTAAAATATTACCAAGTCTGACCTGCTGCTTTGTCTCTTGGTGGGATGATCCTTTGCTGAGAGGTGCATGTGACTCCATCAAAGAAGCCAGTCCCCTTGCAGATGTCAGAAGAGCAACAACTCTGGGCCTGATTCACATATAGAAAAACTCTTCCCACCTTCCACACTGTGTAAGGCTGACAAAGAAGGAAACGCACAATTTTTCCCATCGTTTGTGGAATAGACACGTCTGGGTTTTTGACCTGCAGGGCCCTAAGACAATGGAGAAATCACATGGCGAGTTGCCTCGCCATAAGTCCCACTGCTGGAGGGAGAGACTGAGATGATTTGTGAGGTGTGCATAAGGCGTCCATAATCACAGGGACCACAGAAGTTGTTTGCATATAAGGCTGGTCCTGGTTTTGGAAACTTGATTGCAAGTGGAGACAGAGAGAGTATCTTGTGCATCATGCAGAGCTATGTCTAAATGCTAGATCAATATAACATCCTATGAAAACAAGTCATGGTCTGCCTCATACTGCAAGGTTTTAGCTTTCTGACATGTTACAGCACCTGCTATAACACTGCCAGTTTGGGGCCTGCACAACGAGATGTAGGGCAAAAGACAACATCCAATTTTTAGCAATGAGGCTGCTGAGCGTGATGCAGCCTGAATCTGAGACTTGAGGACACTGGCTGGAGTCGGGATTTGAAAGTATACAGGCATGATGGAAGGGCCTTTGTGAAGAAAACAGAAGATTTAGCAGAATTGATCCTAGCCACCCAAAGTCCAGAGCCTGCTCTGCTTCCATTTGTAGGGCTTAGTGATTAATCCAACCACTAGAGAGCACAAAAATCTTGAACTCTCATTATCTCCTATTGTCCTGTGTGAAATGACTTGATAGATCTCAAGCCACTTGCAAATGGACAAGTAACCAAATCACCAAAATCTCCTCCAAGCTGGAGCCAATTGGTTTCCTTGCCGAGAATCCTTGCCAAGAAACCAAGTACAGAATGGGTCATGGAGACCAAACTCCACTCTTGCTCTAGAGAGAGTCCTTTCAGGTCAGGGTTGAAGTGTTTTGGCCATGCAGTGTAATGGGGAAACCTGCATGGTCATTGTCCAGACCACACCTGTTCTGAGCAAAAATACAATGCTTCAGACTCCAGAGTTGCCAAGCTGGCACTTTCACCAACACTAAATTAATTTCAGAAAGGAAAGAAAACTCTCCCTTTGACCTACTGGAATATCAGCATAATCCATTTGTCCTTCTATGGAGCAGGCGCCTACAGAACCCACAGAGACACTGGAAATAGCACTGAAAGATACTTTTAATATGTTTCATTGCCAGCAGAACACATTTCATTGCAGGGAGGTTGGGCATTACTCTAAAACCAAACCATATAAGGGGGCCATCTAAATGGAAAACGATATAAATAGATGGCAAAGTTATACCCTCTTTAGGCTCTTCCTGCAGGTGTCCCGACTGCTTTGCCCAAGTAAAGCAGTCACGGTACTTTGTGATAATTAAGAATGTCCTGTCCTAACTCTTACTCCAGTTTTTACATTCTACTTAGTTAAATCCCCTGTACAGTTTCAATAAGATATCAGATTTTTCTTCAGTTTATACTGTCTACCCCACTTTTGAGATCTAGTTACCCCATAGTAATATTTTTGCAATGGGAAGAGGCTATATGGTCAATACATCAAACCTTTAGGACTGCCTCATGTCCTTTCTCACCGCTGGTCAAGGACACCCATCAGAAGTAACTACTTTGGAATCTGTTCTAACAAGAGAGGAGCAAATATCAGAAATTCCTGTTCTGAGGAGTCTCCTGGCTTTGCTCTCTAGTCTGCAATCTGGGAAGGTCAGCCACGCACCACCCCATAAGCACTGAGAACTTACAATCTAGCCCTATGTGTTTGTATAGCACCCAGCAAAATGGGACTTCAACCTGGCTGACATCTCTGGGTGCTACTGCATTCAGTAATAATAATAATTAATAATAAACAAACAATAACAACAGCTCCTCCTCCACTCTTATCTGGCTGTAACAAGAATGCAGAAGAATGGAGTGAATGGAGACTAGAAAGAAAATAGTCTATTTCAGACATCAGATAAGAATCTGCTGTCAAACACTGTAATGCTTTAGGAATTGGACAATTCTACAGATGTTTGCCACTATCAATTTGCTCATTCCTGACATGTTTACAGGCCACATGAAAAGGTCTGTGTTGCTTCAGATTGTCAGGCTCACCCCCTGTCTTGCTCTTTCTACACTCTCTATGGCTGACAGGAGGCGTCTCCGCTATCCTGACAGGCTCAGACATGGAATTTGGGAAACAGCAGAAGTTTTAAATTATATACATTATTGTGCAAAGCACAGGAAATTAAAACCAATTAATTCCTTGTAAATACAAATGGAACCAGACTTCCCTTTTGATTTATGCTGACGTTTGACCATCCCCCAATGGTGCATTCCCTATTGTGTTAGGGAATCCCACACAACTCGAGTGAGTATCGCTACTAGCCAGTAATACAATACAGAAGACAAATGTGCAGAGCCTGCTGATAAAAGAGAATGGTTGGTTCTTACAGGAGACGTATTAGGTGTCTCATAAAATAGTGTGTCTGGTCACAGAGAGGACATTAATCACATCTTAGGTTCAGGACTGTAGAAGCATAGTAGTCTAGAGATGGACTAAACTGTAACATTCTTTCAAAGCCTAAATTCCTCCCTAAAGAAGGGAGGAGAAGGGGGGGAGAGAGAGAGAGAGAGAGAGAAAGAGAGAGACTTTTTTTTCTTTCCACTGTACCTAAAAATCAACAAAAATTCTATCAGAGCAGAGAGAGCTTCTTGAAAGGCTAATGAGATGGAAGAAAATAACAGAAGTCCCAGTGAAATATATTCAAATGCTAAATAAAAAAATGTCAGCAGAAGAAACGGAAAGTAAAACAACCCAATGCTGTGCTCCCAGAATGTTAAGTTAGTAGAAAAACATGCATATGAAAAGTTCATTTGGGAGGCTAGAAAACTGAAAATGACTTTAGCTTGAAAAAGCTTAAGAAGAACTTAAAGCTCGCCCAGGAAATGTCTCAAATCTCAGTGTGGGTTTCCAGCTGGCACTCCCAGCCCTAGACAGCACATACCCATCCACCAGGCAGGAAAGAAAGAGATTTTTCCCCACAGTGACTCAGTGGAATTCACCCTGTGGAAAAAGTAGAACTTTAAGGTACTAATACTGTAAAGTCCCTCCCCAATGAATGGCCATTTGCTTCATTTCACAAGTGCAAAAGACCTGAGTGCTGAGATGTAAAGCCGGCATCCTGACCACTCGTGACAATGATTCCCCCTTGACAATGACATCTGGAGACTAATCAGCCAGTTTTTAATCCATTTAATGTGGGCCATGTTAATTAAAACATTGGAAATATATATACAATATGTGGCAGATTAGGTATTTCTCAACTATGGAGCTTGTCATACTGTTGTAGCTGCTCCTCCTACACTAAGTTCTGTCAGTCCCAAAGTGCTGTCTGTTACATCCTAATTATTAGGAGGCCTTTAATGAATAGTTAAAGAGCAGCATTAAAGCAAAGAACAAGCAGCTTTATTGCATTCATCCTTGCTGGAGGACTATATAGAATGGACACTCCCTGATTGTCCTCTCCTAGCATATGCTGGGTCTTAAGACTTTAGGTCTTCAGAGATCTCCATTTCAACTGCTCCAAAACCCTGAGCTGCCAGATGGAAGGAGATCATTCCAGAGCGCGCTGAGTTTATTATTAGTGGGCCCAATTGTGAAAGTCAGGTCCATGGGATGGACGGGTAATTGGAAATAGAAGAAAAGGAAGGCGAGGAAACCATGTTTCTCACACCCCAGTTCTCTGGTGGCTCACACAGAGAGCAGGATAATGTCTTGGGGTCAAATCACTGAGTCCTGACTCAGAAACAACTTCTTTTTGTCTTCAGTGGGATTTACATTGGCACTTAGCCAGTGGAAGTTTTGTCTGGAGTAAAAAAAAACAAAAAAAAAGTAAGGACCCAAGGATTCTGTCACAGATGAACTGGCTTCATACCTCCTGATATTTCTTTATTTGAGTCTATTAAAAGTTAAAGCTGCAAGGATTTTTAAATCATCTGTTCAGTGACCAAATAAAAACCCATTGAGGCAGATGTGATGAAGACAAATATTGATATAGAAGAAATAAAGGAGGCTTCTAGGACTGGAGAGATTGTGGAATTGTAGAGAAAGCCAATGTTACCTGTGAATAATAATATGAATGGGTTTCTTTACTCTGATAAAACAATATCTTGTGGCTTTGATTGCAGATAGGGGGAAAGCATCCCATGTGTGCATGGAGAGCAGTCTCACTTAATTACAAGTTAGCTTCATTAGCCTCAACGCATTAACTAATTCTACACATCATTTTAGTTAATTACAGATTGTGTATTTCTTAATACACTCAGGGCCAAACTGCAAAAGGCTCATATAGTGGCAGGCAGTGGACACACAGTTACCCAATTTGCAAGCACAAATGCTTGTTTGCATATGCAATTGCCAGCTTTTGGGGATGCATTTTTCTGGCTCATCCTATGGCGTTGGTCTTTGATATTTGGCCCTCAAGGTGAAAATAAACAGCCAAAAATCCTCTCAGTTGTGCTTTCATTCCAGGTATGTTTTCTCTTTCCCCTAGACGTGCCATCGGGTCTGCAAACGGACCCACAGATCACCACCATCGTGGGGAGTGATGTTCAGCTGACCTGCAGAGCCTCCAGATACATTTACGATCACCTGGCGTGGTACTACCCTTCCTCACAGGTGGTGCCCACCAGCTTCATGCAAGAGCAAATTGACAGATACTCCATTTCCTTGACACTGTCCATTAGTAACGTCACAGAGGAACATGCCGGGCACTACAAGTGCATCGCTCAGAATCGGCACAACAGCACGGATGTGCTAGAAGAGGATACCCAACTCAATGTTAAAGGTAGGCCTGGTTGTCTGAAAACAACAACTCAAGGTACTACGAGCAAGGTGCTGAGCATCTGCCATGCCTACTGATGTCCTTGGGAGTGGCAGGTGCTCAGGATCAGTGTCTATATGTAGGTATTGCCTGTATGTATTTTTCTGTTCTGTTAATATTGACTACAATGATCTCTATACATCTAGCACCTTTTATCAGAAAGGATCCCAAATGGCTTTACAAATCTCTAAAAATTGATTTACAAACTGTGGGTCAAATCCTGAGCTGGTGTAAATCATCATAGCTCCCTTGAATTCGATCGAGCTACACTGATTTCCATCAATTGCGACATGGCCCTGTACATACAGGAATCACTTAGGCCATCTGCTCCACCCTCCTGACATGCTGCAGCTATTTGACAGTGCATAGCAGTGCCTAAGCACCATAGCTTAGGATAGGTTGGCCACTTGAGACGACAAGGGAGAATTGGTTAAGGCTGGCATCTGTACTACTGAAAGTGGCGTTTGACCAGAGCACCAGCCCCGTTCCTATGAAAAGTGCTGTGGAATCTTCAGTCACCATGCAGCAACTCCAGTAGCATCATGTCCTCCTAACACCACGCTGGGGCATTGGTTTAGTGCAGACTCAGAGGAACGAGCACCATCTACTATATTGCCAACCTACCAGCATGTCCCCTGAGTGGCCCATCCAATGTCTGTCATGCTTTGGTAAAACATCCAATGAGATTACATACCATGATGATTACCATGATTACATGTAACATTAAAAAGCTTTAGACCCGTCAAATGTAATTGCAAAGGACATTGGCAGGAGCATGGAACCAAAACGTATTCACTCTTTACATTTAAAGCAATAGCAGGTTTTTCTTTTCTGTGTCTGGACTCCAAGAAACCATCTCTTTAAATTTAGGGTCAACAATAAATATTACAGAGCTCAGTGTCCTTGCTACCTGTGGGTATCTAAAGACAACAGGCTGGAATCTTGTCCCAGTTTTATACCAGTGTAAGTCCACTAATTTCAGTGGAATTTCTCCTGATTTATACTGGTGTGAGTACGGGCAATCAGGCCTAAGACTTCTAAGAAGTTGGAGGTACCAGTAGAAGGGTTGTGAGGCCCCGGGTATTCTCAGCTGTCTTCTACTGGAGAACAAAAAGCACTGCACAGAAGTGGAGGACAGGGGAGACCCTAAATAAACAGTAGCTACCCATGTAGCAAGGAGCAAAGTCCCTTACAGGAAGTTTGACTGTGATCCCTAAGTTGGGTTCTGCACTTAGATTATTAGGTGAGTAGGCATTAGACAGACAGACAGAGACAGACATGCTGCAGTAACCCCCTGCCTCTCAGGTTAGGACCAGCCCATACTGTGCTAGCTATAGTCATGTTTAAATAAAGCTGTTACTAGCAGTTTCAATGCAGTGTCTTTCATGAGTGCAGACAGAGACATTATCACGAGATTCACACACACGGACGCACAGAAAGAGAGAGAGAGACTCCTCACCTACACTATAGCTGTAGCTAGCACTGTTCTGATGCCTGCATGGGCAGTGCCTTGGTGACTTATTAAAACAATAAATCAATGCATCGCTCTTCTCTTTCCAATGGTGCAAGGGAGGAAAGAGACTCTGACTCCTTCTGTCATTTCCTGTACTGGCCTTGCACCCATAACTAGTGTCCTTACCACCTTTCAGAACAACCAGACATGGAGGCACCAAATCCTTTTCTGCACATTGCATGCAAGCAATTCACTTTCTTTTCCCCTTGCAGATATTTTTGTTCACTTAGTCAGATTTCCACCTACACAGACACCTACACACAGTGGCAGAGGGGGCGGGGGGAACAACAGCTTGGCGATTAGTACAAATACAGAAGAGCTGGGATTTTGAACATGCCCTTCTGTGAGTTACCAGTTTCTTCTTCTTTGCCTTTAGTGGCTGGGAGGCAATTTATCCTGAGTGTGCTACATGAACAGACGTTCGCCAAAACGTTTCTCCTGCCACCACATAAAACCAGCCATGAAGCCTTTCAGTATCTCTTTCCAGTTCTGCAAGTATTGGATCTTCCTCTTTATCCTATGCACACTGGCTATTCTCCATGTTTCGGACTGTTTTTTACAGTGTGCTCTGGGCTTTGTTCTCTGGGGCCTTGCACCTTTTGTAGTCATTGACACCAGTGTAAAATGAATACAAAGTGTGGGTAAAACGCCTCCGTTCTGAACTTTGCAGCGGTGTAAATGATTGCACACAAGGCACTAGGCAACAGAGAAGCCTAGCATTTTCCTCTCTTTTCTTTGCTCCTTTCTTTATGCTCCCTTTGTGTGTCTTTGCTCTGCCCCTAACCTGATCCTTTGTTTGTTCACAGGGACTAAGTAACATTCAACTCTGAGTGAAACTTAGTGAGTTTGAAATTAAGCAAAATGAATTTGCTCATTGCTAGTAAAAGACATGCTCTGTTGGTTGGTTTTGCTCACCACACACCTTTTCTATTAATTAAGCTTTGCTGCAGCCAACGCATTAAGACAAGGCCTTTATATGCCAATGAAAATGTAAGTCTTTAGAAGATGCCTTCTTAAGCCCCGGTCTACACTATAGCTTTACACTGGAATAACTCCATCGCTCAGGGGTGTGAAAAATCCACACCCCTGAGCGATGCAGTTATACTGACCAAATCCCCACTGTAGACAGTGCTATGTTGACAGCAGGGCTTCTCCCATCAACATAGCTACCAACTCTCCTGGAGGTGGATTAACTATGGCCATGGCAGAAGTTCTCCCGTAGCATCTTCGCTGAAGCACGACCAGTGCACTTGTGCCACTATCGCATTTTAAGTAGAGACCTGCCCTCAGACTGGTTGTGTATGTTTTCCTTTGTGAATGCAGCAAAGGCAGTGCCATATATTATGCAGAACCTCACGGACCGAGAGGTTAACATCAGTGGCAAGATCATTCTGGAGTGCAAAGTAAATGGAACCCCAACACCTCAGATTGCGTGGCGGAAAAATGGCTATCCCATTTCACCTGCTTCAGGTGAGTGTGGAGAAATGCTGCACAACAGGTGCTGAAAAGGAAACAATCGTAACATGTTTACAGGTTTGCAAGCCGTGTTGGTCCTGGATTCTCCACTGCCTGGCATTTGGTGGAGTGGTTAACAGCAGTGGATGATGAGTGCCAAATGCTATCAACCCAGGATGCTGTAAATGACTCAGACTCCATTATCTATACCTGACTGCTGATGTGGTTTGCAAATGGGATTACAGAGGCCAAAATGGCCAACTAGCTTCAAACCAATGCTTGATTGTACATGCCCAGTTTTGCACATGGCACTGCTTGTGTCTGCAGAATTGGCCACACATGTGCAGAACTGACACTGACAAGGGAAATCAAGGTGCTGAGCACCTAGCTGCCCACTAGGCATGTCCAAGATGGTTCTTTATGCGTACAAAAAGCAGAGCGCTTCGCCGCTTGCTAAGCAGTATCTAAAAATCTGAGCCTGAACTGCTAGATGTTCTTAAGGCCTGATCCGGAGCCTGTTGAAGTCAATGGTAGCGTTTCCACTAAGGATCACTTAGCTGGCTGCAGGGCATAATACACTGTGTTTTTATTTCCCTCAGCATAAAACAATGATGAGAAACAGCTGTCAGCTCAGCCAACACACACACGTGCAGTGCTGCCACAGGCTTGGAATGTTTGCCTGAGCCTGGAATTCTTCCCACGCCCCTCTATCCTGAGATACCCTTTATGTCGTGGAGTAACCAGTGTTAGTAACTGGTCCTCTCACTTTAATTTTTCTTCTTGGGTTAGGAAATCTAGAATCCCCCATAACTCAGATCAGACTGTTCTGAAAAGAAGCTCTTAACAGCTAGTGAAGTTTTATAAATAATTCTAGAGGGACAAGCATGTAACTCATCCAACCGATGGACACATGCATAATATATCTGAAAAAAACACCTCAGGGTAAATAGTTCAGTGTTGTGCATGGTGAGTTATGTGCACAGTTCTTGTTAACAATAACAGAATTCATGGGCAGAACACACTGCAAACTTAAAATCTTTGGACTCAAGGTCCAGTGTATTTCCCCTGCTCTGTTAGTGGCATCTGCTTAGTAAAACAAATGAGCTTGGAATCGTGTGTCACCAAATCAGAGAAACTGAAGCTAGTGAAGGCTCAGTTAGGCCACGTGTAGGCCATCTCCTCCCCCATGAATGCAAGATTAAGCCAAACAGTGGGTTCTTCGGGGCTTTGTCCCCATTTTAAATGTCCCAAGAGATGGGGTTCTCATCATTTCCCTTGGGCGGCAGTGCAGCAGTCTTAGACATTACTGTCTCACTGACATTTGGCCTCAGTTTCCCTTTCCTTCATTGTATCCCGTTATGCCCTGGCCATGCCACCCTGGATCAATCTACATAATTCCTTTCCCTACTGAGCGCTACATTGTACCAGGTAGGCACAGCCCTGCACAGAGGAGGAGAGGGGTCACTGCTTGGAGAGGCATTGTGCCTTAGTGGGCAATATGGTCCTGCTCAAGCTCCGGGTGTGTGGGAGGGACTCAGCTTGAATTCCTTGCCCAGTGAAGCGCAGCCCCTCTGTGCCTCTCTGGCCTGGTCTAAAAAGCAGTTTGGGTTAATAAAAGAGTCGTATTTAATATGTTCTAATGACATCTCCCCAAATCCAGTGCAACTCTTGGGCTGGGAAGGGGAGAGGCAAATCCTGACGGCGGTTTTGCAGGTGTAACAGAGCAGTATCCATGGGAGCAGTATCGGGCTACATGAATAAATTACACCTGTTCTGCCCAGGCTGCAAAGTTGTGACTGTGGAGTTAACATGACAAGTTCATTGAGAGCAGGTGGCCAGGGAGGGGTTTGCAGCACACCACCGCAAACAAAGGTGAATATAACATACAGCACTAAAAGGTCTCTTGTGGCTGCTACTGGAGGTACCAGAGCAGGGCTGCAGTGGCCAGTGAAGCCATTTTCAACACAGCTCCTTTTGGATATATTTTCTTGGCAAATATATTTTCCAATCAAATGAAACTATATCCCCCAACACAGGAATTTCCATGGAAAATAACACCCTGGTCATTGAACGAGTGAAAAAAGACGATGAAGGCCTATATGAATGTAGGGCTTCCAATGAAATGGGCAATGACAGCACATCAGCATTTATTAAAATACAAGGTGAGTTCACAAGCTCATGCTCAAGCTTGGTGAAACGGGCTTTGTTTTGGGGGAAGACATTATACAGCCCCCCACACACACTGCTAACCCAACCCCCCCTCCCCGCCACACACACGCACACAAACACAAACACAGGGCAAGTTTGGATAAAGTGGGAACTGACTTAATCCCTTGCTCAAAACTCAAACTGAATCCCCTTTGAGGTTCCAGGAAATTTACATGGTCACATAAAGACGTAGGACCTGAAGCAATATGTCTTCATGTCTGAAACACCTTGATAACAACTCTATCACAGACACAACATATGCTACACAAAGTGAGATATGGTCAATATAACTTGAATGTTTCATGGGGAATCATATAACACAGAGGTTCTCAGCCTTTTCACACTGGAATCTCCTGAAGTTCACCTCCTGTTTAGCCAAGAGTTAGCTGGGACCACCTTCCAATTAGCCATAAGAAAAGAACAGAGTGATTGCAACCCTGACACCTGTTCATGATCCCTAGGTTGAGAACCATAGTGCAATACTTTGATCACTTGGCATTGACAATATAAAGTAATGGCACTTAGTGGATATCCTGCACACCTCTGCCAAACCATTGTCTCTGTGTCTCTTGGTTAGAGATGGTGTGCTACATTATTGCCTTCAGCAAGTGAATGAAAAGGTTCCCACCACATATCATGGCATTTCACGCCTACCATTTTTCTGAAATGAAGCATGGTTGATGGAATAACAAGTTTTATTTATAATTTTATTTTTGCACTGAATTTAAAATCTGATGCATTTAATTTACAGGCTCTGAAGAAAAATCCAATATTGAAGTTATCATTTTGGTCTGCACTGGTCTAGCAGCTACCCTTTTTTGGCTTCTTCTGACCCTTTTCATTCGGAAACTGAGAAAAGTAAGAGAGCTTCCATATTGTACATGGAATTGAAAAGGGCTAGAGCTGAGCTCTGGGCTTGGATCCAGTTAAGACTAAGCTTCAGAGTTCAGGATTGAGGTTGACCTGGGATAGATGGTGACAAAACTGTATGAGCTGTTCTTGTGAAATTTCAGGCCAACATTCCTCTTGATTAATTACTTGATATCTTATGAGATCAGCTGTACTTATGAGATTTCTGCCATCTTGGTCAGCATCCAATCAGATCAGGGAAACAGGCCCCTTTCTCTTGTGGATCTGACATGAATTCAGGAAGCATCCAAGAATGTTTGGAGACAGGCATTCAAATCCTAAGCCCCCTACAGTGATGTTCTGGTTTCAGCCCATCTTGAATAAGGTGTTCTCTAAAATGTAGTTAATGAAGGGAGTGCTGGTTTAAGTATTGTTGTAGGATGTTAAATCTGTTGTTTGCTCTAGAGCTGGGCCCAAACCACAAAGGTTCATTATGTTTCCATGGCTCATTTACTCCTTGGCCTCTCTCCAGGGGCTCCAAAGAAGTGGGCCCTAAGTTAGGTCCAAGGAGTATTTGATAAAGTAAATCATATTTAGGTTTGTTCTTTCTTGCTTGTACAAACAAAAAATATGGTACAAGATACTAGATCTCTTGTCTGGATGCAGCCCAAATCACAGTCTTAATGTTGATCTTCTGTAATTTGGATGAGTGTTCACCACATTTACAATAGAACTGGGAAGAATCGTTCAAGTTTACTCTGTCTCTCTCCAGGACAGCAGAGGTGCTAGACCCAATAGATCTTGTGTCATCATTTACACCTGCATAAAGTGGGCATAAGGGGAGCCCAAATCAGACTTTTCCCCTCAGTGGAACCATTTTTCATCAGCTTGGCACCCATTTTAATCAGAGTAAATGGGAATACAAGGTGGAGCATCACAGAGAATCAAGCCCCATGTTGACATGTACGCCTGGTTCTAAAGCACGATGCCTTGAGCTGTCCAGGAATTGGAGAGCTGTCCAGCAAGGCACTCAGAAATGTAGCTTTAATCTCAAGGATTTCCCACAAGTAGGAGCAGTGTTGGGTTTTTTCTAATGTATGTAAAGACTAATAACGTTAAGGGACTTTACACCTTCAAGGGATTTTAGAAGCATTAATTAGTTAATCCACTCAACACCCACATAAGGCCAACATAGATAAGTATGATTTTCCCCATTTTACTAATGAATAAATTGAGCCATGGTGTTGTCGAGACATGTTCAAAAGCCACAGGTGGGAGTGAGTGTCAGAACTCGGACTAGAACTCAGAAAGGCTGAGCGCCCAAGCTTGTGCAAATTCCACTAGATCACACCGTTCTCTCAAGTTACAGCCTGTGCATTGGTTATTTTCCTGTTTTTAGCCTGATGCCACAGATATTAAAACGGGATACCTGTCAATCATAATGGATCCAGAGGAAATGCCTCTTGATGAGCAGTGTGACCGTCTGCCATATGACAGTAGTAAATGGGAGTTCCCAAGAGACAGGCTGCGGCTTGGTAAGCAATACAGAGGCATTATTAATGTCAAGGATGGTGATATCCTATGGCCCTGAATGTTGGACCACAGCAGATGACAGAGGCTAGCATGTCCCCCCCTGGCCAGCATTCTTTCATCCTTGGAGAAGAACTGACAGGGGTTCCAGAGTCAAGGATTGTTCTCCATGGGAGTGATGCTAAAGGTGCCCTTAGAAAATACAGATGCCATCTTGCAAAATGGCTATCACCTGCCGTTGTTCTCAGTGGAAGTGAAACCAAGGTATCCCCAGAGAAGGCAGTGTCCCTTGGCAGTATTGGGAGCCACCCTCTTCCCCCAGGGAAGATGGCAGACATTTTGAAAGAAGGCAGGTCTTCATTGAGTTCTTCTGTAGAAGAACGTTATTCACCTTGTTGATAGAAAACAACTTTCTATTAAGAGGAAACGATGACAAAAAAATGACAATTGATGTTTAAAATTCTTTTCAGAACCTACCATTTGAACAAAATCTACTCAACGGGAGTGGGGGGGGAGAATCCTGGGGGCCAGCAGGGGAATTTAGAGACTAGGGATGGGAAAACTGGGCGGGGGGGGGATCTGGCAGCAGAGGTAGGGGGAAATGGTGTGTGTTCAGGAAAGTGTAGGGATAGGCAAGGGAGTTCAGAGGATTGTGGGTGGCAGGAGCTGGGGAAAACTGGCCAGTTTTCTCTGCCTGCTTAGTGCAGCTCCAGAGTGAGGGAATCAGCCAGAGTGTCCTGGTGAAAATGGCCCTCAGTGTTCAAATCAAATAAAGATTTAAAGGTGCACACTATATATCTTCTAGTCCAGTGGGTCTCAAACTTTTGTACTGGTGACCCCTTTCACATAGCAAGCCTCTGAGTGCAATCCCTCCCTTATAAATGAAAAACACTTTTTAAATATATTTAACACCATTATAAATGCTGAAGGGAAAGCAGGGTTTGGGGTGAAGCCTGACAGCTCACGACCCCCCATGTAATAACCTCGTGACCCCCTGAGGGGTCCTGACCCCGACTTTGAGAACCCCTATTCTAGTCACCAGGGGGAAAACCCAAATGGGAACATTTTCTTTGTGTTTCTTGTATAGTGTTCATGTCTGACATTTTCAATAATTCAAAACAAGCAATAAGGACACTTCCAGATAAAAGCTACATTGCAGCGAAGTTAAAGTCGAGAACATGTCAATAACTGCAGGCTGGAAGAGTGGAAGTTCTTTAGGTGCCCTCACTGTGCATTTCCATTCTTAACATATTTGGATTTCTCCTTCAACCTGAACTCTAGGTTGGGAAAGGTTGATTTGGGGATAATTGCACGTAATGTTTTTACCTTTCTGTTATGTCAGCCTCAACTCCAGTTTAAAGCCATTTTTAGCTGGGAAGTATATTACATACTATATCGCATGCAGATCTTATGTATATACATCTATTATTGACAATTCATCTGTGCTGTGTCTGGGCTCTGGTGTCCTATATTTTTTGCACAGCTAAGATTAATGCATGTTTCTCTCTTAGCTGATGCAGACTCAGTCCCCTATGGCTCATTCTTGACTCTTGCCTCTCTAGGTAAAACACTGGGTCATGGTGCTTTTGGGAAAGTCGTGGAAGCATCTGCTTTTGGTATCGATAAATCTTCAACCTGCAAAACAGTCGCTGTTAAAATGCTTAAAGGTACATTTCTCTGAGAGCTTCTCAAACAGTTCCTCTGGATGTACATGGGTAACGAGGTTTCCATGCTCAGTTCCAAACGAGTCCCGAGGGCATTGTGTTTGGAAGGGAGTGGGTTTGCCACATGAGAACAATTAGTTGCCATACAGGGGATGTCAACATGTGGGAAATGACAAGTGGGCTCCATACTATGCCGCTGATGTAGCTTTGTATTCCTAGAAGAGGAAAACGGCAGCCTCCATGTCTGTGGGGTTAGGAGGGAAACAGATTACAGAATGTAATTGCATTAGTCTGAAATTGTATCAAAACCATCAATCCCAGTCCTTCCAGATGTGGAACAGTTCAAAGAGTTGAAAAGGAGTGCTGCCAAGGGAGTGAATTAGGGACAACTTTCTTGCAGTTATTAAAATGAAGGAATGCTTTTACCATCCAGCTGGGGGGAGGAGGGGAGAGGGCCGGTGAACTTGGAGTGTATGTTGTTTCCAAATGACATTTACATACAAAGCCTCTGCAGACAGTTTGTGAATAAATACATCATCTGGCATGTTGGGTGCATGGGTTTGTGGGTTTTAACTGGTCACTTGGGTTCTTTACGAGTGATTTTCTTTGAGTGGGGCTACAACTCGCTGGCCCAAACTGCCATATAGTGTTGCTGTGTGATAGCGTTAACCTCTTCAGCTCCACAATGCAGGACCTTCGCTTAGATCTCAGTAATGTGGCTTCTGTTGCCAGCTGTCTCTCCTGCTCCTCTACTACCCACCCTTCCCTCAGTGTCAGATCTCCTCTGCTTGCCAGTACCACCTTTCTGGACCTTCTCTGGACCTGCATTGGGCCAATGGGGTCTTCAGATCCCCCCCCCCCATCTCTCTGCTGTTGTGTTCCCCACTCTAGTCCCCTCTCCAAGACCTGCCCTAAGTTCCCAAAGGCCCTTGATTGACCCAACTCTCCCCTGGCTCCTCCACCCCCCACAATTTCCCCCAGGCTGCCTCCCAACTAACCTTGCCCAGTAAGTCTTCCAGCAGTGCCTTACACCTGCCTCCTGGCTGCTGCTGCATCCTTCTTGCTTCAACCATGGCCCCCCATCACCACCCAAAATGCCATCCCCACCATGAATGCAGCCAGCAATAAACTAGAACCTCTGATGAGAATCTGTTTATTCAGAAAAGAGAAGGCCCTAGAGGTGGCAGCATGACAGTGATTCCACCATACATGTAAATTCCATGAAGCTTGTTGGTATCTCCTTCAAAATGGAAGGCAGTATGCAAATGTAATAGATTGTTATAAAGAATTTCAGATGATGTTCAATTTAAATATTACTGGGCCTGGTTCCCACCTCAAAGCCGTGTAAATCAGGTTGAACTCCACTGAAGTCAATGGAGTTAAAACTGGTGCCTGCTGAAGGAGACTCAGGCTTGGAGTACTTATCCCTTTATGAGGCATAAGAAATGCCAAGATGCTGGGAAATCTGTTCATGGACAATTCTGCAACCAGAAAAAGAGGCAAAGTTTGTCAGAATAAATGATTTGTTATAAGTTAATCACTCCGCTCTAAAGCTAACCCCCAACCTTCACACAAACAGACTGTGCACAGTGGCAGAAAACATGCAACAACCTGGCATTACCCACCCCCTTTTGTTTTGTTTTAATCATGCAAATGATACAAAGATGATAGTAGAAAATCACTAGTTAAAGTCCCAACTATATGGAAAATATATGGTGTTAGCAGTGGGATCAACACTGAGGAAATGTCCATGTAACTCAGACAAGGCCTAGTACTCAGGAGCTATGGTCCCACCCCTGACTTTGTGAAGTACAGCAGAGTCTTGTTAGTCTGTGTTTCACAAAGCCGTATACTTTACAATCACACACAGACATGGCCACTCTTCCCATTTGTTAGGGATGATTTAATACCAGTGACAGCACTGTAGTGAAGTCTCAAATGACTGAGACTTGGTTATTTTATAAAAAGTACTGGAGTACACTGAGTAGCACACTACCGGTCCTGACTTTCAGATGTGTGAGCAGCTACAGTTCCCATTACTTGGAGTGGTGAGAGTTGAGCACCTCTGAAAAGTAGATCCTGTGAAGTATTATTGCAAAGAGTTGCTACTAAACTACAATCACCAACAAGCATGGAAAAAAACATTTTCTCTTGCATTATCTCCTTGCCTTTTTGGATGTGTTTGTTCACTTGCTAAATTTGCAATATTTAGTTCTTTGCAAAGGTTCTCCCAGTATCTAGGTGGCATTAGAGAGGTTCTACTGCAGGATAATAACCCACTGTGACCCACTGCAGAGAAGGCAAGAGCCACTGAAAGGGCAAAGTGTTAATCCATTGCAGAAGGGTTACAGCAGGCTGATGAGTTCTTATCTGTTTAGGAGTCTGAGAGGCAGAGATAGCACAAATAACCTGAGTGGGTTTTGTTTTCAAGTATAAACAGGATTTTCTGCATCCTGTTACAAATATCCTGTTGTGTAAAGATGGCTTTGTCCTGTTTATCTTAAGCAGAATGTGCAACTACAAATGAGTGCAAGGCTTTAATGTCCGAGCTGAAGATCCTCATCCACATAGGACACCATCTGAACGTGGTCAACCTGCTGGGAGCCTGCACCAAAGCAGGAGGTGAGAAACCATCCTCCCACAAAGTATTCAGCAAATCCATGCTCGGTGATTGTGCTCGGTTGCAATAGCAATTCTGCAGCCATGTCATCTTCATGGTCATCAGCAGGGACAGAACAAAGGATATTCTGCTTCAGAAACATGGGCCCTTACTCCTCAAGCGAAAAGGAGAATCTTCGTTAGCTATTAGGGGTCATGTCCTGTTGGAGGGTCTCCATTACTGGGTTTTATTACTGCACACACATGCATGTCTAACTTTCCAATCAAGAGGGGGCTAGCAGCATACACACAAGCTGGTGCCCAGTACAATACAATGTAACCTGGCAGCTGCCACTGAAGTTGTATGGGGGCAGAATTTGACAATGATGGCTTCTGAATTTCTTCCTAACATAAACCTTCCCTTCATTTTCTCTACTATCTAAGATACTTATATGGCCCAATATCTGAGCACCTTACAACCTTTTATGTATCTAGCCTCACAACACCCCTGTGAGGTTGGGAAGTACTAATATCTCCATTTTACAGAAAGAAATATGAGGCACAGAAAGTCTAAGTGGCTTGCCCAAGGTCACACAAAGCATCTGTGACAGAGCAGGGACTTGATCCCAGGTCTCTAGGATCCTAGCCTACTGCCTAACCACTGGAGCATCCTTCCCCTTCTTAGCCTGCCCTTTAAAACAGTGCTGGCTCTCTTTGCTTTATGCTTTCCATTACAGGGTAACATCTACCATGGATGCCTCTTCAGTGCTTATGATGAACCTTGAAAACAATCTCCAAAGGATAGGGGACAAGGGTTGAGGGCAAAGAAACCAAGGTTAAATAAATGGAGACAGAGAGATAGTGCCCATATTGGTAACTGTCTAAGACATTAAAGATATCATTTTCCCAAGGGACATCTAGTCGCCAAGCCAAAGGAAAAAAAGCAATGTTGCTAAGGTAGTTGGCAGGATGACAGGAGATAAATTATCCCCCAAACCAGACGTTTACAGCTCACAGTAGAACAGGCAGGAGACAGCAAGTGGCAGACCCTGTCCTAATCTGGAAGCCACAGATTTGAAATCTGCAGGAGCACTGAGGCAAGAGACCAGTAGCTTTGCAAACCACATCTGACTGGACAGCCACATTGATCTGAAATGTTTCGAGGATTCACAGGAAGTGGCAAGCAATCCCTGACGCTGGGCTGCTGACCTGTGATTAATGGGGGAGGGAAGTTATAAGCCATGGTGGTAGTGCCTCCTCCCAAATCAAGCCCAGAAAACTGAGAAACAATATTTAGTAAAATGTCAGTGTGGTGGCTTGTCATAACCAGACGCCCAGAACAGTCTCATGCAACTGTAGCCACTAGCCATTAACCTGAACACTAATATGACCCTAATGTTTGCACCTGATTGAGTTCTCATCATAGCAAGGTCCATGCAGGTGAACATGATCCTTTGCCTATTGTGATTGTCCATTGCTTGAGTGTACTTGTCCCCAGGTGGTCCCCTTAGAGCATCCAATAGCCTCTTTCCCTACCCTGCATCCTTCTGGGTGAATAGGCCCTTTTAGTGCTACTTTACTAACTGCCCAAAGAAGTCACTGCTAAAACCTGGGGAAGCAAGAGACTGGATGTGGGAGCCAGGTTTCCCATATGGCATTACAGAGCGCTAACTGCATGGCCTACAAGCAAGCTCTAGTTTGTTTGCTTTTGAACAAAGCCAGTGGAGACTGAAGAAAAATAGCCTAGAGCTCACAAGATAGACATTGGGATAAGAGTTTCCATTAAAATATCATTTCTAAGTACAGGGCTTTCTCATTCCTTGTTAAGTTTTATATAGCTTGTAACAGTACTCTTGATAATTGCACCCATTAAACATGCACAATACATTATTTTAACAATATCTGCCTCTTGCAACGTCGCTTTGAAACACCTTGTCAGAGCATCTGATGTTAAGTAGTTAGTGCTAATGCATGCTCTAATATGCTTTATAATAAGGAACTAAAATATGAGGATGCTGCGTCTAGGAACATTTCAGAGACACAAATAAAGCACTTAGTGGCGCTTTAAAGTCATGCCGGAATCTGCATTTCCTCTGAGTGTTCGCCAGTCAGATCTGACTTTAGTTTCTTGAAACAATGTTCAGCTTGATCTTTTCTTTGCCCTGTAAGAAGCAGTCACTGGTTTGGGGAAGTAACCCAATGATATGGAGTGCGGTGGTGGAGGCAGCATGGTGACACAGAAGAGACAGTAAAGACTAGTGGCAGGATCAGAGTTGAGTTGCATAGCTATAGTCACCTGGATCTCTCCCAGGTTGCAGACTTCAGAGCAGCGGAGTGCTTGCTGCAGTGCGTCAGTTCCTGTTCTGACTGCTTCTCGGTCATAGCCTCCAGCCCACACCCCCTTTAGATAGGCTGTGGTGGTGACGTTGACATTCACGTTACATCAGCTGGCACCTCCACCAGAGAGGCGACTGCATATATGCAAAGAGTGGTGCTGTGTATATATAATACTGTATGAACCTTGGGCTTGATTTTCAAAGGTGCTGAGCACCCATGGCTGCAACTGAAGTCAATGGGAGCAGCAGGTTCTGAGCAGGTCCACGGCGTATAGTGCATACGTAGTAGCACTTTAGGATCCTTACAGCTGAAAGGCCCTATTGAAATATACAGTGATATTTATAGTTAAGTAAAAAACCTCATCTTCTCCCCTTTATCTGGGTTACTCACTCCCAGGTGCTGACTGCAACCACGGTGCTTCCTCATTTTGAGCCGGTAGAAGTGGATATTCACCCAAAAAAGCTCATGCTCCAATATGTCTGTTAGTCTGTAAGGTGCCACAGGACTCTTTGCTGCTTTTTCAAATAAAATGCCTCTCTTCCCTCTTTGCTCCCCATCAGCTCTTTCCCACTGCTCTGTTTTCAATCCCATGTTCTCAGACTTATTCATGTCAAACTGAGCCCAACAGGTACACCACAGCACAAGTCTGTGTGTGTGTATTTCTGACACATGCAGATAAGAGCTTATTGCTTAGGGTTTGCATGTTCACTGAATGGCCTGATGCAGCTCTTGGCATTTTTCCTTTGAAGTCTGAACTCAAGAGTCTGAATCTGAAGTTTCCAGATGGAACAAGGTTTACGGAGATGAAAGGCTGACCACTTAGGATGGATAATAATAGGTGTTTACATGCATTCTAATCCCATGACTTCACCTTCCCTTACATTAAAGGCATTTTGTGTGCTGGTTTCTAAAACCCAGCAACCGTACAACGGAGGCTAATTGCACAGAAATGCAGATTTCATTCTCTCATGGCTTGGGCTGAAACACAAAAGCACTTGCAAAGATGTGTAAAAATATCCGTAGTTGTATAAAATCAACAGATACATCAAACTAAAAAACACTTTGCCCGGGAATAAGAAAGGAAGAAATTGACATGCCCTTTGTGCTTCCAAAGCCTTTAGATCTAACATCTTTGCAAACTTTTGATTCATCTAGTGTCATAAACAGATCTAAATATGTGTTTGTATTGCCTCCACTGGCACGAAGTCCTGTACAATACAAAAAGATTTACACTGAGATCAGAAAACCCAGAGGGCTCTTCCACGAAATGGATCCCATCAGAAAAAAAAAAAAAGAATTTAGTAATATGGGGAATTGTACGTTCTGGTCTATCCTCTTTAATGTTCCTGTTTCTAGAAATGAGAAACAATTCCCTAATATTGTTGTCTGACAGGTAAAGAGGGAGGTAGTAGCTAGGACTCCTGGGTTCTGTTCTCAGTTTCCGACCTCAGCCACTGCCTCATGGTGTGAGCCTGGAAAACCACTTCACTTCTTTATTCCCCAGTTTCCTCATCTGTATAATGGGGCTGATAATATTTACCTGCTTCACAAGGGAAATCATCAGGCTGAATTAACGTTAAAGACACTGTCCTTCTCTAGACCCTTTCCATGGCAGGAATGCAGAAATGCACTATGCATATGTTCCACTTTTACATCTGTGAAGGTCACTTTGCTTCTGTTCTCTTTGCAGGTCCTTTGATGGTTATCGTAGAATATTGCAAATATGGAAATCTGTCTAATTACCTGAGAGGAAAACGAGGGGACTTTGTTGCATATAAGGTAAAACATACAACTGAATTTTTATGCAGTTGCAAGATGGGCAATTCATGATCACAAAGGCTAGCTGCTTACAATTAGGATTTGTTCTCTACTTGCCATAGAGGGGCCTCAGTTATATCTGAATGCTGGCGCTTCATCAGGCCACCAAATTCCAACTTGTAAGACGAGAAGGAAAAATGGACTTCTTCCTCTGTAGGATCTCAGTCCCTTCCTCATCCTCACCTCCAGCCCATACTGCATAATCAATTGCAAATGCTCATGGAAACAGCACATTCATCATTATGTGACTTGGAGGAGAAAAGAACTGCTCTGATTCCACTTCCTCACCACCAGCCCCTAGCTCTTGAAAGAGCAGTGGATGGTCTCTGTACGTTAGGTATGAAAACACTGGTTCCTCAATCCCATCTCCCTCCTCAGCAGCTCACTAGTCTTGTTGTCCCACAGAGAACTGCACAGATTAGCCACCAAAACTGTTATGGGAGAGGTGAGGTCAGTCCCCTCTTTCCAGGAGAAGACTAAATACAACACTCAGACAGCAGCTTTGGGAGCCTGGTTGTTTCAAATCTCAGCCTGTCTAAAAACAGGGACCACTGATTCAAATCCTAGCAGGATCAGTGCAGCCTTTGATCCTTCCCAGGTATGAAGCAGGTTATTGTGTGGGGGTTTTCCAGATGTCTCTAATATTTGTGGCCACATCTGCTCTTCATGGACACTAAAGCACATATGGTAACTGGAGTCAATTAGTTCATTTTAATATCCATTTATTGTTGTGCTGTATGATGTTATGTTTAACTCATATGCTATGTTACGTATAATTTATGTATGCTAAATAGGTTTAGGTTGTAGGATCATAAAAGAATAAGATTATTAAGTATTTAGGAGTGATAAGTATTTATTGTGTATCTAAGTAAAGCAGGGCTGAAACACAGGGCCTCCAGGTAAGGCCTGTAATATTTCAACTTAGCCATACTAGGCCATAGACTTAAGAATGCTTTACATATGTAAGTGACCAGAGAATGACTCTATGCCAGTAAGATCACAAGACTACGGGAAAGACGTGCCAACAGGTAATGTGGTGGAAAATTGACCACAAGATTACGGTACCTTACTGCAACATCTTTTACAACATGTGCTGACCGCAGAGTACATGCTGTCTGTAGATGCTAATGAGAATAAGAGGAACTACAGCCAATCTATGAAAAATAGGGCATCCCAATATTCATGGGGTGTCGAAATATATGTAAGGAAAAAGAAGGTTGACACCTTCATCCACATGCATAGAGTGTTAGGTATAGTCAAAATTACAATATAAAAGAGGATTCCGTGGTTGGATAAAAATGGGAAGACCCAAGAGACAACCCCACAGTAACCTCAGCAGGAACTGTCCCTCTAGTGATGATCCTTTGAGAGATCCATCAGACCCTAGAATATCCCTGGGGATGACTATGGTTATAATTATTGCATAGGTTTTTGTAGGATTTCTATATGCTGGGGTAATCATCACCTTGCTTGTGACTTTAATAAAATTTATAGTACAGATAAAAGTTTGTACGTGTGATTGCGTATGTGGTCGTTATCCTTGGACTTTGTGTGTATCCTTGAGAAAAGCACCAGAGGCAATTTCACTCTGTTGAGCTTGAAACTGCAGCAACCGGAGCCAGACCCGTGGCAGCGTAATACCACATCACTAAATTCACTTTAAATAAAATAAATGGCTACAGACCTCATGTAAGAGAAGGGAAATTTCCCAGATGCCACAATTCCTCCTCTGCCCATTATTGTTTGTGTGCTATAGTGATCGGCCCGACCTTGTGCAGCTCTCTGTGTATTACTTGAAAAGTGCTTTTGCAAAACACTTACGGGGACGTCACCATAAGATCCTTTCCCAACCTCTGCCATGTCGTTCCTTTAAATACCCTGAACTGCCTGGGCATCGCACTTCACCAAGGTAAATCATTTCTATGGAATTTTTAGTCCCAAGAGAATTCTGACCAAGCAGAGAAAAGTCTGGATGAATCCAACAGTGATTTAACAGAGCTGATCAAGAGGCGCCTTGAGAGTGTGGCCAGCACAGGAAGCTCAGCCAGTTCAGGATTCATTGAAGATAAGAGTTACAGTGACTCGGAAGAGGAAGAAGAAGGTAAAAGAAACTTATCTACTCCTGAATCCTTTGTCTTAAATGTTTCCCTTGTTTCTGACTAAACCGTGCCCTAAGGGTCACTTGCTTTACAAAGTCTCTTTGCTTGTTGACAAGTCCTGTAGATCATGGCAGACTCCAGCCAGGTCTACACTACAAATGTTTACTGTCATAGCTATATCAGGTGGGGATACGATGAGGGGTGATTTGTGACCTACATAACTGGACCAGCAATAGCCCCTAATGTAGGCACAGTTATACCACAAAACTTTTGCTGGAATAACTTGTTTTGCTTGTGGGGGCTGGGGCCAGTAGAAGCTGCATCCACAATAGGCACACTTTCACAGCTATACCAGCAAAGCACTGCTAGTGTAAACCTTATGAGTTCTCCCTCATGCTCACTACAGAAGATCTGCAATAACACACATACACACGCACCATCTGCTTCTTCTATGGAGGAGGGACGGTAGCAAAATTTTAGCAGAATGTTTGTGTTGCAAATCTGCCCTTCCAGAAAACTCTCTTCACCGAATGGAGTTAAAAGAAATGTCCCGTCTTTTCTCCCCAAATGTCCCTCTTTACGTGCTCTCCAGGATTGATAGGCATGATTTATGCTAGAGGTCTTTCAGCTGTCTAGCCTTCTCCTCTAGGTTCTCATGTTTCTGTGATCTCTTCTAGATGGTGAGGATCTGCAGAAGCGACCCCTGACCTTGGAGGATCTGATCTGCTATAGCTTCCAGGTGGCAAAAGGCATGGAGTTCCTGGCCTCCAGAAAAGTGAGTTCTATTTCTGCACCACTCCTCTGTCTTATGTCTTTGTATTTCATTCAATAAACCTCAAGAGATGAGCTTGTTTCATAGAGCCATAGCCATTAGAGATGAAGACTAAGTATATTGTTGGCCTTGATTCTCCTGTGACTTGTACTTATTTTACACTATTGTAACTCCACTGAATCTTCTGGTCAAGTAAGGAGTGGCATTGATAGACCTCCAAAGGGAGTCTCCGCCTGTTGTTGGCTGGAAGCACGGCAGCTATGCCATGGGACCATAGCTGGAAGGCATGGAAAAAAAATCGGGCAACGTCATCTGAATTCCATGACAGATATAGAAGAAATCTCTCCTGCCTCCAGGAAGGAAATATCCTTCCACAATGAGGAAAAGCCCTCTGATAACTTCGGAGGAATGTAGCTCTAATAGTTTGCTTGCCAGTAATTGTTGGTAACTGTAGCCAAATGAATGCCTCAATGTCATTTCAATCCATAGTCTATAGGTTTTTGAAGACGTTTGAGTCTAAGCCATATGCAAAAATATGTTCATAATTGTGGATCTGTCAGATGATTACCATGACAGTACCCAGGAATCAGATTGTGTGCACAGTTTTGCATATGTACAATCACTCACTTATGGTAATTGCATATACAAATATTGTGTCTTGATGCATGGGCTTTCTCCTTTCAAAATTTGGCCCATAGCATTTAATATTTAACTGGGGGGTTGCAAATCCATTCTGATCTTAGCTGTTCAAGTAGGATTTATTTAACATGTAAAGGGTCTGAGAAATGACCAGCCACCATGTTTCTCAATCTACTCCTTGTGCTGAGTTATTTTCTTTCTACCATATGACAGTATATTTTTGGCAGGCTCCCACACACATTTTCCCACTCCACTCAGCTCCAACACAAACTCGTTTTTCTTTCACTTTTCAAAAGAGTCCCCAGGCTTTTTACTCCATTAGCAGTCTGATGTTCAGACAAAACCTCTGATTTCACTTGTCCGCATTTCCTCACAGTGTATTCATCGGGATTTGGCAGCAAGGAACATCCTTCTGTCGGAAAACAACGTGGTTAAGATCTGTGACTTTGGACTGGCTAGGGATATTTACAAAGATCCTGACTATGTACGGAAAGGAGATGTAAGTGAAAAGGACCTGACCTACCAATCTTGAATATTACTCCCCCTAGGGACTGGGCAGATTAACAACCACAATAACTGGCCATGTGCCACATCTTTTTTATTCTTAGGCAAGACTTCCACTTAAATGGATGGCTCCAGAGGCTATTTTTGATAAAATTTATACTACGCAGAGTGATGTGTGGTCTTTTGGCGTGTTACTATGGGAAATATTTTCTCTGGGTAAGATCATTTTACACTTTTTTTTAATATGATGTTATTGTGGAAAGGGCTTTAACAAAAGAGCAAAGAATAAGGGTCACACTCTGATCTCAGTTGGTCTGGTGTAAATTAACAGTAATCCAATATAAAATAGCAGTTACTCTAGACTGACAACATTTGGCTCCTAATGCATGTTAAAAAAAAAAATCCCAGGTTTTAAATTTGTAATAGTCGATACCAGGAGAGTGTGTGACAAACCCAAGCAGGACTGCTCTGGATCGAAACTTTTTTTTTTTTTTAAAGCGGTGAAAGTTTCCCTGTCAAACCATATTTTCCCATGAGAAGTCTGGCTTTGAATCAGAAACCACACAGCCTATAGGTTGCAGAGAATTACGCTATTGTTGACATAATGGTCTGACATTGATAGTGGTAGACAGTGAACCACAAGGGAATTTTTGTGTATGAGCTAACAGCTACAATGGCTGTTCTTGCCCCAGGCTTGATTCTGCTTCCCCTCAAAATGCTGATAAGTAAAATTACACATTGGCTGCAGCCATCATAATCTTGACATGAGAACCCGTGCCAGCCTCCATTAGTCATTTTGGAAGCAAACAGATAGAATGCATATTTGTACAGTCAAACCTCGCAATAACGTGCCCCGTTATAACGTGAAATCGCATATAACGCGATCATAAATTGGCTCTCCTTTAATGCCTAATACTAGTGGTCCCCAACACCATGGCGCCCACTAGGACATTGATGTGCCCCTGCCTAGTGCCCAGCAGGGGAGAGAAGCCGCGGCCCCGCGCCTGCCGGGGACAGAGAACTCCGAGGCTGCGGGCGCTGGTGCTCTCTGTCCCCAGCAGGCGCAGGGCTGCGGCTTCTCTCCAGCCTGCCGGGGACAGAGAGCAATGGCGCCTGCAGCCCTGGAGAAGCCAGAGAGAAGCCGTGGCCCCACGCCTGCCGGGGACAGTGAGCACCGGCACCTGCAGCCCTGGAGAAGCCAGAGAGAAGCTGTGGCCCCACGCCTGCTGGGACAGTGAGCACCGGTGCCTGCAGCCCTGGAGTTTTCTGTCCCTGGCAGGCGCGGGGCTGCAGCTTCTCTCCAAGCCAGAGAGAAGCTGTAGCCCTGCACATGCCGGGGACAGAGAGCACCGGTGCCCGCAGCCCTGGAGTTCTCTGTCCCCAGCAAGCGCGGGGCCAGGGCTCCTCTTGAAGCCGGAGAGAAGCTGCGGGCCCGCGCCTACTGTGGGACAGAGAGCACCGGTGCCTGCAGCCCTGGAGTTCTCTGTCCCCGGCAGGCGCGGGGCCAGGGCTCCTCTTCCCTGCTGGGCACTAGGCGGCGCACATCAATGCACCGCATTGGGGACCACTGACTTACACTGACCGGCTTGAAACCCCACTATACCACAACCCTGCATTTATTGTGATGGAATTTTTTGGACCCCAAACATAGCGTTATAGTGGCGTTTCACTGCATGTGTACACCGCTTGCGAAGGCACAGAATGTTTGGAATGAGGACATTGGTGCTCTATGAGCTTTATCCTGCCATTAGACGAGACTTCTTAGAAAACTCAGTCTGGGATCTGGTCATTACCAACAGGTAAGGTTCCTGAAACTGAACCACACAATGTCGCTTACAGCCAGTGGGATCCCTCTGTTCCCAAATCCTCCTTGTACAGCGTGGCATCTTCTCTTTCCTCAGGGTTGTCCAGTGGCTTTCTAATAACCATTTCCAAACAAATGAAAACAGTAACTCCATATAATTAAACTCCCGAGTTCTAAACAGTCCTGGGTGACCCTCCAATGCCTGCAAGTTATAGATTGGCAGGGATTAACGTTGAGCCCATGATGCCAAGTTCAGAACTGGATGCAGAATTCCCCAAAGTTTGGGACTATTCAGATACAGGATTTTGGTTTAGCTCATTATGGAGATTGAGCGCTGGTTGCAATGCTCAGAACCTGATTTGAACTTCCTTGAAGCTCAGAAGTGTTTTGGAACTCCGGCTTTGGTTTGGCTTCATCTGTAGTTTATATTAGCATGCAAAAGAGACACTTCACTGTTTAAAGTCTGGGACCGGGAGTTATTGCTTTCTCCAGAGTCTGGGTATGTCTCTGCCCTTGTGTCGGCTTAGAATTATGGTGCTGTAGTGTAACACATCCATGGCTGCCTAGGGGCTTCACAGGGGTCATTCTGCTACACACCCTTAGGAGCGTCACAGTAAGAGGAAGGCTAGAACTCAGATCCTTGAACTCTACATGACCCAACTGTGGCAGCCAGCCAGCAGACCGAGGGAAGTATGTTAACATGTAAAAATGCAATTAATGGCGACAGCCACACTATGGAAGTATCTGCAAAGACCCAAGTGAACTGGCTGTTGGTGAATGGCAAAAAGTGCTTCAGGAAGCCCCAGTGATGCTGAGCTGGAAACATATCCAGCCACTCCCAAAGGTGGTGTTGAAACAGGCATGAGATTCTCTTCACTGGCCTTTTAATACAGAAGGTGCCAAACAAAAGTCAAGAGTAATAATAACATAATCCAGTAAGTAGATTTTTATTCTTCTGTTTTTATTCACAATGCTTTTAAAAATAAATGTAAGTTACTTTCAGACTGCTTGGTTTAAGTAGCCCCTGTTCTCAATGAAGTTGCTTAATTGGGGCCACTTAAAACAAACAGTCTGAAAGTAACGTAAATTTAGACAGGCTTTTCTGAAGCCAGAGGAATCCACTAAATTACAGCACAATTTGACCATCCTTAGGACTTCCTATCCTTCTGTTATGATGTAGATCACAAACCACTTTCCTCTTTCCGTGGCACCAATTCAAAAGCCAGTCGTTTTCCCTAAGAGGGGTTTTCATAAGGATCATCCAGGCATGTCCATAGTCACATCTGCAGCTCACATGGTAAATATTTAATTAAGGGTTTCTGTCACTGATTGAACCCTCTTATATAAAAGTTTTAAAGATTATTGAGAGCCAGAGTACCAAAAGTCATTTGTCTTTGCTCCAGGGAATGTTTTGGCTCCCATCCATGATCACTGCTTTTACGGGGTCCCACAGATTCAGTACCTTTTAAAAAGAAAGATATTGACCTGAAAAAAAATGCAGTTTGGTTTGGACAGCACTACAAACTTCCTCTGAGCCAGGCAGAGTGCATTAGTTCCGTTGATGCACAGGTAAACCTACATAGGAGGAATTGCTTATCTTGATTTTGTAGCTGGTTTTGCTACTAATTATTTAAATGGGGTCAGCATAGTTGGTAACAGATAATGCATTTTGAAATCAATTACCTGGCACATTACAGAATGTCAGTCTCTCCTGGAATTTAAATTTGCAGGGTTTCAACAAGCAGTCAGAGCTAATTATGTAAACAACCAGCATTTGGTAGTGCAACATCAGCATCTTATTAGCCCACTAAAATAAAAGTGAGATCAAAAAGAGGGTTATTTAATATCCAGTGCAAGCCACATCTTTGAATGTTTTGAAGAATTCCCCCATGGGAAATGTCTTGTCATCTGAACCTACATTTTTCCCAGCCTTTCCTAGCAGCCAAAATCCAAATCATTACGCCAATTCCAGAGTCCAGATGCACCATAATGAGGTGCAGGAGTGTTTTGCTCCATGCATTTGAGCTCTAAGCTGGCCCCACTTGATAGGAGGTCAACCTTGGCCAAAAGGTTGCATATCAAGAATCACTCTTCCCTGTCTTCCTGCCACTCTTTCTCACAAGTGTCCTACAGTGGATGCCTAAGAATGACAAGCTTTCACATACTGAGGGTTCACTTTGCACATTATAACCAGCTCCCCACCTCTCACAAGCCCCAATCAATGTATGTAAATCAAAACAGGGAAATGCCCCCAAATATTCCAAAACTGTTTAGGCTAACAGTGTCCACAGCGCTTACTTACTAGGCTATGGCTTTCATCTTGCCCTCTGTGATCCAGCACTTCACCAAGGCCTAGTTCTTTATGATAAACTCTGCTGCAGAGACAATTAACATGAGGTAGCCAGTGCAGTTTAGCAAAGCAGAGCTGACTTTTGGTCTGTTTGGATTGCTCTTCCGCATGCCGGCATGTACTAAACTGGCAGCGTAAAACAGCTGGAATGACTCATCACTATCTCAGCCATACTCAGCTCCTCCATGTGGAAATCTGCTGGCTGGACAGGTCTCTGCTTACGATAGTGTCGAATCACAGAAATCTGAGTTGGAAAAGGACTTCTAGGTCATGCAGTCCCTCTTTTCACAAATGCAGGGTTGTTGCCTGCAGCACGCTCTCCAGTGTATTGTCCACGCTAGTGCTAAATGTCCCAAGCAATGAGATTCTACCCACTTCTCTTGTGAAACTACTCCACAGTCTAAGAGATACTGATGCCTGGCGTTAGTAGTCCTCAGGGTTGCCGTGTATGAAGTATAAGATGGACTGTGTGAAGATGGACAGTTCAGCTAGCATGACAGCTCTGAGGGTCAAAGTCCAGAAAATGTGCATACCAATGCATGTCTCAGTTTAGGTATATTCATTCTTACCTATTTCAGGTAAGCAAGTTAATTCATACACTAAAGACTTCAAAAGCATTCTGAGATCCTTGGATGAAAGGTGCTGCTGTAACCCACACACCTCTTGGATGTGTTGTTCTATCCCATCTAGTGGCACCAAGACCACTTAGAGTGAAATTAATGAGTCTACTCTACAGCCTTAGCTGATAGGCAGGTGGCTTTTAGCTCATGCGGTAGAGGCTCATGCACTAAGCTCCAGAGGTCCCAGGTTCAATGATGACTGGGGTCTGTTGGCATTACACTGCCATACAAGCAAAACATTATCTTATCATTCTGATTATGAGTCTTATTAATCCTGGTGTCGGACAAAACTGGGAAGGGAACTGTAGATACACAATAGAAATGAGTCTCACAATATATTTCTAACACAGCTAAAACCGGGGAAACACAAGATCAGATTGTTTTGTGATACTGCTGATGGGATTTCTGTCCCGGTTCACAGACCAAAGGATTTCAGATTACTGTGGCCAGGTGACTCTAAACTGCCATAGACTAGGGTGACCAGACAGCAAGTGTGAAAAATCGGGATGGGGGTGGGAGGTAATAGGAGCCTAGATAAGAAAAAGACCCAAAAATCAAGACTGTCCCTATAAAATCGGGACATCTGATCACCCTACCATAGACTGCCTTCCGAGCCTATTCAGTGAGCTCATTGCTACTTCCACAATCCCAGCCCTGCAGTGCATGATACCAGGGATCAAGTGGCAAGGCTTATGCAGTTAAATTATTTGGGGAATAGTCACTTTCTGGTACTCTCTCAATTTCTAATATTTCTGCATGGCTTGTTTCCGCCCACAAGCGTGCAGTATATGATGGTATTCCCAAGCTTGAAGAAAACAGGAGATCAGGCAGGAATGTTATAGAAAGTAAACCACATACAGATTCCTCAAAAGCTGGACCCAGATTCGGATTCCATTAAATCCCTGCTGCTCAAAACAGATTAAATGTTCTTCCAAACTCTTCAACCAGCCTCAGAGATGCCAGACTATGACAAGAAATGGCTGTGTTACAGATTACAACCTCCATTGGGGAGGAGGGAACCAGAGGTGCTAGGAGGAGAAGAGGAATTTCATATTCTTTTTGAGGGAATGGGGTGGGAACGTTTTTTTAAAGATAAACTCAGCCTCTTTCTCACACCCCATTTCCTTTTCCCCAAATGGATGAAAACCTTACAGAACCCGACAGGGCCTTGGTTGTAGAATCTGTGATGTCCAAAAAGGCTCATAGGCCCAGAATCTCAAAGATATTTAGGTGTCTAACTCCCACTGAATTCTGGACCTTTGCTTCTATTCCACTATCGTAGTTTCCTTGACCTTGTTCCAACACTGAATTTCACACAGCTGGCCTGGATCCTTAATAATGAACTAGGGACCTTTTTAGAGCTCTAGGCCCAATTTAAACTCTGGTGTAAGCAGGTGTAACTCAGATTGACTCCAATGGGAGGGACACTCACTAATTTATAGCCCTCTTCAGCCCAGAAAGGTCTCTGAGTCCCTTTGCAATCTGTGTATGTGGTCTTCAGCTGTAATTTCAATCACAAATACCACACAACAGGCTATAGCTGGCTGAAGATTCCCACTCTCCAAGTCAGTGAGGGAATAGGATGCATCCAACCATATATAGAGAGAATCTCCATCTCTATGTCTGTGCATGTAATAGAACAGCACTGAAGATGATTTGTATTGTGTAAAACAGGACAAAATGAGGATTACTCTTTCTGTCGGACGGCTGCTGGGCGACCCATGTGAAATAAGATGGTGGCGTCAATCCAGTTCCTAGTGCATTTACGTCCAAAAATGCAGTCACAATTGGCACTAAGTGCCTTCTTCCCCTGGCTGGAGGTTAAGGATTGGATAGGCCTGGAGACAGAATTCTCCTAGAAGTGGTTCCTCTGGGTTATGTTTGAGGCACATTAAACAGGGAATGGCAAGGAGGTGGAAAGGGGAGTTTGCCTTGTTGCGAGCTGTGATTTCCCTGTTCTGTGGATAAACAAAGCCCTTCAATTTCCAGGCTGTCAGACCAGCAAATTGAACTAGTATTACATTCACACTGAGACAGAAAACGGGTGAAAACTGAGGTACTATTGGAAGAAAGTGAACATTTCCCAAAGCAGGACCGTGTCTCTGCTGTGCTTGCTGTTCTGACATAGAATTAACTTCTACAGGGAAAACATGAGCTATTACAGGGCAGCTTGGCTCACCTACATACTCGCCTTGCCCTGACAGGTGCATTGAGGAGCATGATTTATTTGTGTGCATTGGTTTTCTGGTCACATTAGTACAGATGTCATTATTGGAGGCACAGTCTCACAAGTTTCTAATGAGAACAAGAGGAATGTGGTGAGTTGACACAGACATGCTTCCATGCATTTTCCCTGCAGTGTGTTTGGTTCATCTGCTAACCAATCAGAACTTAATGTAACAAGAGTTTGGGCCTTACCCAGCAACTTTGCTTGGGCTTTTAGTCCTGAGCTAGTGGCATGAGATCATCAAGCGGGGAGTGAGAGCCTTGCACCTCTACCAATTCCTCCCGCTCACCGATAGTGCCATTGGTAGACCCCACAGGGATTTATACCCGGCCCTCTAGCTCTAGAAAGGTTAATCCACTCAGGTCCAATAGGGGGATCTCAAGAGGACGAAACTGAAATACTTGAGGTTCTAAGGGGAAGAGTAAACCACTTTCTTTCCACCAGTTCCCAGGGGGACCCTAACCTTCAATCTTTCCCCTTCTGTATTTATAATGGGCCAAACTCTGAGGGTTCTTGGTCATTACTCAGTGGAAGTTTTGTCTAAGGACTTCAGGATTTGGCCCAACATATGCAACACTAACCTGGCTTGAACAAGAGGAAGAAGAGTTCAATTGCACGTCTGGGGGGGATTTAGCTGACCTATGACTCCCGTTGCCTTTGTGTCACATATGGCTAAAAGCCTACAGCACCCCCCAGCCTTATTCACCTGAGCAGCGAGTTCCATTGAAGTCACAGGGACTGAATGAGTTAGTGAAGATTGCAAGACTCATTATTACTTTATATATATTCAGGTAGCGGAAAATTTGGCCTGGGGCATTACTTTGAAACGAGAATGTATCTAGGTAAACTAGAAGGAACCTTCCTACTTAACCCAGGAGATCATTTAAGACATGAAACTGGCATGCATTTTGCTTTTTGTTCTGCTGTGTTTCATTTCTGGGTGATTCTGACCCTGGTTTTAGTATGAATGTATTGCTCAACTTGACCAGAAACCTCTATTTAGAGGGAGTTCCTGTTCTAATGAAATTTCTAGAACAAAGTCCTTTTGGGTGCTACTGTGAACTGAGCTGAACCTTCACACCCGTTTGGGTTTCATCACTCATCACTGAAAATGTGTGTGCATCATGGTCCTTTAGGAGCAACAGAATGTGCCAGGCAATGTGCTGCTTTAGTAAATCATGAAGGGCTGATATTTAGAAGGTGGATGCAATTGGCTTTGGACCTAGAATTCATGTATTTTTGTGACGAGCCTAAAGATGACTTTCAGTGGGACTTAGACCTATAAGCTTTTTAAACAATTTAAATCTTTGTAAATCTGGCCCACAATGTTATTTCTACAGCCTTATCCCGAGAGATGCTGTGCACCTGCAACTCCCATTCCATCAGCACCTTTTAGGATCAGGCCCCAAATTTCCAGCTAGGCTGGAATGCTCAGCAATCACCATTGCTGTTTTGCATTCAGATGGACAGTGACCAAGCCAGGTGAGGTCACCCTCTCTGTTTGTACCTCCAGGTGCCTCACCATACCCAGGTGTGCAAATTGATGAGGACTTTTGCCGCCGCCTCAAAGAAGGAACACGGATGAGATCACCAGAATATTCCACTCCAGAAATGTAAGAGTTCTACTCCCAGCCCTGGACAATAGATTTTAACCATCATAACAGGGACTTTGATTTGTGTGTTGAGATGTGGGGAGGGTTTGTCAGATTTTCTTTCTTGTAACCCATTTATTAAATTTTGGGGTTGTGTCTGCCCCAGGCTCCCTGATACCACAAACCAAGAACAACAAACCACCAAGTCAACTTCAGGGCCAATCTGTCGATGGGCAAAGGAGTTAACAGATCATTCCAGGCTAGTTGTAGTGTATGAAATCTCAGTTCAAGGAACTACCATGTTTGTTTGATTTCCAGTTTTGTGGGAGTGTCTATGTAGCCATAATTGTAACCTGCTTTCAGCCACATCAGCAGGGCCTGCGACTCAAAGTTAAACTAGCTCAGCGTAAACAACTTAGAGAATTGATTGAAACACAAGCATGGAGTGAAAACACATGACTGGGGGTGTAATGCAGTGCTTCTGAACACAGGGATTTGATTTGTCACCTCCATTGGACGTATCAGGTGGGAAGTCATATAGATGAGGATGGAGACAAGCAGCAGCACAAAGAAATGGTTTGGAAACGCAGACTGACGTTCTCTTAAAGTCCATGTGTTTTTCCATAGCTACAAGACTATGCTGGATTGTTGGCATGGAGTTGCCACAGAGCGGCCGACCTTCACAGAGCTGGTCGAGCGCTTAGGAGACCTCCTCCAGGCAAATGTGCAACAGGTACAGCTGTGTGGCTGGTTTGTCACTTGTGTGCAGAGATGATATCCCAGGGTTAAGCACCAATATAAGCACGGTCATCTCCAGGGTTTTTGCTGCCCCAAGCTGCAGGGAAAAAAAAAAAAGGTCGTGATTGCAATTGGCAGCAGCTCCACCGCACCGCTTTCTTCTCTGGCAGCAATTCAGCAGCAGGTCCTTCCCTCCAATAGGGACCAAGGGACCAGCCGCCGAATTGCCCAATGCGCTGCCCCTTCCCTTTGGCCGTCCCAAGCACCTGCTTGCTGAGCTGGTGCCTGGAGCCGGCCCTGAATATAAGGTATGACTTCACATCACCACAAAGAACACAGCGAAAATGGCTATTGGTGTGAGTGTAGGAGTGGAAAATGCTATTCAAAGGGGATTTTGGTTAGAAAATGAGATGTTTATCCATCCACAACGAGCAAACACTTACAGTACATTAATTTAAAAAAGGTTCAGTTGCCCCCTAGAGGAACAATAGCTCTTTATCTCACAAAACATTTTAATTAGTTTTCAACACTGCAAACTGCCAGTAGCATAGTTCTCTTCCTACAATTGGTCTGAACTCTCTCTCTCTCTCTCCCCCCACCCCCTTTTCTCTGTATTTAAGCTCATTGTTACTTTTAGGAACTTCAAAATGAAGCCATTTAAGGCTCAAAGAGTCAATTACATAATTGTCAATTTCATAATAGGTAGATCAACTTTTTTCTCTCCATTTTTAAAAAACAACCCAATACCTCAGTTATGTAACTGTCAATTCCGTTATAAGATGAAATCAAGCTCTCTCTCCTGGCCCCTTCCCTTTTGGAAACTAATACATCAGTGAAGCTAAATTGAAAGACACTTGTTTTGCAATGTGCAAAAGCCAGGAAGAGTTTGTGAGCCTTATACTGCAAGCAAAGGAAATTAAAGGGAACTCAGGAATCATGATAAGGGACCAGGCAGTTAATTACGCCTCAGAATTAAAATCAAGGGAAGATAATTTTGATAAATGGGTTTAAGAAGACACAGGGCCACTTCTACAGATAATTGTAATAATTAGCAGTTGCTGCTGAGAATTCATAGCTTCCTTAGGTAGGTGCTGAAATATATTAAGGATGCAGTGGCAACTGTTGTCATGAAAGCACAGGAAATAAAGTGGTTTAAGGCTGCGATAATAAGGAATGGCTGTCATTAGCTGCAACTGCTCAATTTGAACAGAAGCTCATAGGCTATAAATAGGCATTACTCATTTCAAATTCCCAGCTCTGCTAGAGCCTGGCTGGCTTTGTGTCCCTCCTTTCCCACACATAAACATGGAGCTTTAACATGGATGTGGGTGTTTTGAGTCCCATTACACTGAGCCCATGGAAATCACCAAAGATGCCAAAACATTGAAAATGTCATTGAGTGCCTAACTGAGACAGCCCACAGGAACATAAGAACGGCCAGACTGGGTCAGACCAAAAATCCGTCTAGCCCAGTGTCCTGTCTTCCAACAGCGACCAATGCCAGTGCCCCAGAGGGAATGAACAGAACAGGTAATCATCAAGTGATCCATCCCCTGTCACCCATTCCCAACTTCTGGCAAACAGAGGCTAGGGACACCATTCCTGCCCATCCTGGCTCATAGCCATTGATGGACCTATCCTCCATGAATTTATCTAGTTCTTTTTTAACTGCCCACCTTAACTGAGGCTGATTGGGGCATGATAATAAATAACACTAGTAGGAAATGATTGGCTGCAAGTTTGTCCAGGATGCAATAGGAGAGCCCTGTGAAGCCAGCTGCTTTCAAATGGATATGAACATCTTGGCATCCCCCAAGCCAGAGATCACTCAGGGATGCTGCATGCTCAAAATGTTTAGTTTTCCTAGCTGACCCATGATCACCAGAGGCAGAGCTGTTGTTGCCATGAGAGAAGAAGCTTGAAAAACATGGCCTAGAATGCAGGGGCACCTGGAGGTCTTGCACTTTGCTGCCCTGATTGATGAAGCAATGGAGTGCTAGTGCTCAGATGCCTCCAAGGGAGGATCTACACAAAGAGCAACCAGGACTGGAATTTTCATCCATTCTTCTTAGTGGATCTCCCCAAAATGAAAGATTTGCCTTGTGGAAAGACAACAAGATAGTGTTGCGCAAAGCCCTTAACTCTGGATTTAGTGTGGTTGCAAAGAACTTCATGACTGCCTTAAAGAAATCATCAAAAACAAAACAAATAGCTCCGTGGCTTTCATAGTGCACAGCTCTGCTTGGAAGTAGAGCTTGATAGCCATTAATGTCCAGGCCATCGGGAGGAAGAACTGATCCTTACCGGCTTCTCTTTCTTCTGTTAATTATTTAGGATGGTAAAGACTATATTCCACTGAACATCACATTATGCCTTGATGGAGAATCTAACCCAAAGACCTGCCCAGTGGAAGAAAACTTGAGCAATTGCATTAATCGCTGGAGTGCATTGGGAATAGGGTAAGGAAAATGCATTCTTATTTTGGTTTCAAGTCAAGAATCTAGACAATTAAGACAGTCAAAGCTGGGAAGTAGTTTAAGCCTGCAGGTAAGAGCATGAATCACAGTAGTTTGGTATATGTGTTGTCTTCTCTGCCTACCAGCATTTATGGTGGAGTGGAACAGATCTGTTTATGGTTCCTGGGTTCAGTAAGCACTAGGTTAGGGGCAGGGCTTTCCCTGGTTGAGGGCTCTTGGCTATGAAACCCTTTCCCAGGGGTCAGCACCACCATGTTGCATGACAGACACTTGACAAAATTACTGGACTTAGTGACGGACATTGGTGGGGAGTGGGAGGGGGCTCCGGGCTGAGGCAGGGGGTTGGAGTGTGGGAGGGGGTACAGATTCTGGGCTGAGGATGCAGGTTCTGAGGTGGGGCCAGAAATGAGGGGTTCAGGGTGCAGGAGAAGGCTCTGGCTTGGAGCAGGGGATTGGGATGCAAGGGGGTAAGGGCTCCAGCTGGGGGTGCAGGCTCTGGTGTGGGGCTGGGGATGAGGGATTTGGGGATGCAGGAGGGGGTTCTGGGCTGGGACTGAAGGGTTCAGAGTGTGGGAGGGGGCTCTGGGCTGGGACACAGGGTTGGGGTGTGGGGGCATGTGAGGGCCCCAGCTGGGGGTGCACGCTCTGGGGTGGGGCTGGGGATGAGGGTTTTGGGGTGCAGGAGGGTGCTCTGGGCTGGGATCGACAGGTTCAGAGGGTGGGAGGGGAATTGGGGTTGGGACAGGGGGTTGGGGCCCGGGAGGGGGGCTCAGAGGTGCAGGCTCCAGGCGGTCCTTACTTCAAGCAGCTTGCAGAAGCAGCGGTATGTCCCCCCTCCGGCTTCTACGTGGAGGCTTGGCCAGGCGGCTCTGTGCGCTGCTCCATTCACAGATGCTGCCCCCGCAACTCCCATTGACCGTGGTTCCTGGCCAATGGGCCAGGAGCCACAGAGTCAGCGCTTTGGGCCAGGGGATGACTGAGGCAGCATGCAGAGCCGCCTCTCCACCAGCAACAGCAGGGATGGAGAGCTGCTTGCGGGGAGCCATCCAAGGTGAGCACCCCCCATGGACCTCAAAATTTTTACCGTGGATACTTGTATCTGTATACAGACACATTTCTGACCCCTCCTCCTTCCCCAAAGTGATTTGCCACATTGGCTGCCTTTAGGGCAGGCTGTCAATCCCATGTATTTTAGATGGACCATCCTCTCCTGAAGCTCCCACTCCTGTGATTTCGGTTTCAGTCCCCCACATGCTTGTATCAGTTGGCTTTGAACACTTTTCTGGGGAAGAGGGGTTTGCTTTGAGTGTCACTGAGTTTCCTTCTGTGCCTTACGGTTTGGTCCCTTCTAGAGATGGGCCAAGGAAGCTGTGCATTGGGTTGTGTGGAAACAAAGCCTGGGATAGTTGGATCCAGCCTCTCTCTTATCTGACCCACCACCAAGGTTTGGGGGAGTTGTAATAACACTTGGCAAAGCTTCCAGTTCTGGCCCTGCTCTCATTCTGCTTTAATAAATATTAGGGCTGATTGTCTCTTTAATTGGTTTTTGATGTTTTGCATTTAGATGGGTTAAACAAAAATAAAATCTAGGCATTGGATAGCGGCTTTAGAAGCCCCTATCCTGTTGGATGCAGAATGGCTAGGACTGGCTGCATTCTGTGTGTGGAGGGGACAGACAGCTGGCACGACTTGCTGGGTGCTGTGGAAGTGCACACAGGAGTGGCAACTGCTACAGCACTTAAGGTGGTGCAACTTGCGCTCCCACCAGCATTGACCATGGTCTGCCATCCAAATAGAAAGGGAAGGATCAGGAAAGGCAGAGGACATGTATACATTCCTGTCCTGTCCTTTGTGATGGCTGCTAATGATGGTGGTGTTTGGCCATATGACTTTCCCCTGGTAGGCCAAGAGAATCCAGAACCTAGCCCTTATCCTGTAACTTAAAATACTATGGGTTGTCCATGTAATTGTTCCTTTTTATCTGAAGTCCTAGTAGTGTGGATTTTGTCAGCAGTTCCAGGGTGGGGGTCTCATTTTATAACTCATATATGGATGCTGCTTGTCAGGGTCCTGTTAACTAGTTACAAGATGTAGAAGAAAATCTGATGCACTTTGAGTCAGGGACATTGTTTGAGCTACAGAGCCCGGTCAGCAGTCACTTGGGGGAAAAGGAAAGTTACAGGGTTATCATGAATGGTTGCGCACTGATCTCTCACTCTTCTCCTTTCCAGTAATAACAGTAAGAAGAGACCGCTGAGTGTGAAGACATTTGATGAGGTGCCAGTGGAGAAGCAGAAAGTGATGAATGAGGTAAGCGAGGTGAACATTCCCCTTCAAGCAGGTTTGCAGGCCTGCTGCCATCAGGGCCAGAAAGAGTTTCTGGAGCATGTGTGTGCTTCATTCTGGGAGAGGGGATAGAAACCCCAAGGGGGATTTGGCCCTGGATCCAAGAGAGCAAATGGGATCCTGCACTTTGTTTCATGAAGCAATTCAAATGGAGGCTAAAAGCATGATTATTTCAACTCTGCTCAGTGCCAGGAACTTCACGTGGCCTCTTCTGGGATCACAATGATAAAGCATCTAGTTGTCTCTCTTCTCCTTCCGTATAAAATAACTCAGGAGCTTCTTTTGTAGTTCAGCTCCTTGTGAACTTCAGTATCGTCTCTCGCCATGCTTCCTGCCTTAAAGCCAGAGCCACTGGCACTATGGGGCAGCCCCTGGCTGCTCAAAAACTCCACAGCAAGAAGCCCTCAGGAGATCATCTGACTGAGGGAGAGGGTGAACACCCACAGGCTGTGGAGCAAGTAAAGGTCAGGGAGGATGCACACATTTTTGTCTCTCCCTGTGACCCATATGCTCTCCCAGGCGGGAAATGCTCTCACGCTTGCTCGCTCGCTTTCCCCAGCCTGCATGGTCCCCTGTGCAGGGAGTTTCTTCTCCAATTGATGAATATCTCTCTGCTAGGAAGGGTGAGGTGTCCAACTACAGTTTAGCCTAGAAAGCAGATCTCTAGTCCATCCTCTTGCCAGTGCAGAACTGTTGCCTGTTATTTCCTATTCCTTTGCCATATTCAGTTTCTAGACCTCCATCCCTATTCCACCATCTTAGGGATCTGTAGGGTAAGAATTCCCGCTAACCGCTGTATGCTCCCTCTTCAGGGATAGAGATCTGTCTCCCTGCATAACACAAGTACTTTCACTGGACAGAGAGCTATCACAAATAGGTGACCAACTGCCTGCATCTGCATCCCTCTTCCAAAAGATCTCCTGAGGGGCATTTCTAAAATCAGTACATATTTGGTGGTAATATTTTTCCTACATACAGGAAAGAGGGTGACATTAAAATAATGGCAGAATTAAAGTGGTATTGCAATGGGTATCTTACATAAGTATAGACCTTGTGTCATCCACTTTACTTCTGAGTGCACAAGGATTAGTGCCAGTATATTAAATGCCAAAGGAATTAATACTGATTAGGTCAGTATTTCAAATAGTTCAAAGTACACAACCACACCTGTCCTGCAATAGTGATTGTTATTCGTAGTTCTTTTATTAGTTTTTTTGTAGTCATTTAAAGATACTATGAAAGTAGCAATTCAGATAAATATGTGGTTGAGAAATAAATTATGGGGTCACATTGTTAAAACATAAACCTGGAGTGAAATCCTTGCACTGATTTCAGTGGGGCTGGGATTTCACCCCATATAGTTAAAAAAAAGCACGTTTTCTGACTTGTGTTACTACCCCCTGAGAACAATCTGATTTTCTGTTCATTCTTTATGCCACTTGTTCACTTTTCCACTTCACTCAGATTGCATGCTGAAATAAGACTGATCACAGTTTCATTCCTATTTCTAGTTAGTTTCCCTTTTTGGTTCTGGTACACAGCACAGCTGCTGTTGATGCCACTTTCCAGCACTGAAGAGGAGTATTTCAGTTGTAAAGGATCCCCACCCCCTCCAAAAAAACCCTGTTTTCATTTAAAATTTTTATAGTTATTTGGAACAGGGACCATGTCTACCTGTCAATTTGTGCTGCACCTAGCGCGATGGCAAACTGGCCTTATTCATGGCCTCTAGACATAAGCTTAGTGTGGATAATAAAAACTAATAAAAATTAACAATCGTAACTTTTGAATCAGAGCCCCCTCTCTTTTATTTTAACACCACTTTATCTTTTAGACCTAAACTTCACAACTCTGCAGGACAGATGAAAGATTTCTTTTGTCCACTTGTGTACAAAGAAGGAGCCCTGCAAGATATGTTTACCGTGCCATATTCCTTGCAAGGAGTTTGTGTGGTCTAATCTGATACCACACTTATGTTTTCTTTAGTTCAGTAAGAAGTTTTTCTAATAGGGAGAGCAATTCTAGAAGATATTTAAGATAGTGTTTAACTCAGGAGACATATAAATGGATATGCACTTTATAAACCTTCATTCAGATTTCAGCTCCACAATCTAGAAGGTACCCCTACATCATGTTTAATAACAGATTTCAAGTTTAAAATGGCAAAAGGCTTCTTGTTGCAATATGTGTGTGTAGAATTTCTCTTTAAAATACCAGAAAGCCAAAATAAGAGAGAAGAATCATCAGTTATGTTTGCTTTCTTTTATTTGACGCAGTCTTCCCTCACTATTAATGTCTTTCCATCTGTATACATTATTTGAGCCCTGTGCATATCACTGCATTTTATGGCCTTTTGAAAAATGATCAATAACATTTTTAACTCCATAAAAACAAGGCAAATTTTCAAAGACTAAACAAAAAGTACCAAGGGGCCCAGATGGCTAAGTGGAATGGTAACATAGGCCCCAATTTAACAAAGCACACAAACATAGGCTTAACTTCCAAATTTTTGGGCATTATGGAAGAGCTGAAAGTTGTGTGTGTTTTTAAGTGCTTTTCTGCATGGAGGTGAGATTTGCCTGAGGTGAGAGGTGCATAGAGGTGAGAGGTGCCTGAGAGGCCAGTAACTGAACTGGCCTTGGAGCCTCAACCCCACCTCGTGGTAGGGTGACCAGATGTCCCAATTTTATAGGGACAGTCCTGATATTTGGGTCTTTGTCTTATATAGGTGCCTATTAAAATCTCACGTGTGCCAGTGCTTTTGCTGAATGGGGGCCATAATACAGAGCGTTAGCGCTGTAGGTTGTTGATTTGAGTCCAACCCACCTTGGCAAATGCCCATCTGAAGACTCTTTGGTGCTGTGTGTGGAATGAGTTGGTAGGTCTCACTCCAGCTCCCGATACAATACTGTGTACCTAAAAATAATAATAATAATAATAATCACCACTACAAATGGCTTCCTTGTCGGCAGTCAGTGCCTGAGAGGCCAGTAACTGAACCGGCCTTGGAGCTTCAACCCCACCTTGTGGTAGGGTGACCAGATGTCCCCATTTTATAGGGACAGTCCTGATATTTGGGTCTTTGTCTTATATAGGTGCCTATTACCCCCCATTCCCTGTCCTGATTTTTCATACTTGCTGTTTGGTCACCCTACCTAGTGGCGGCCTCCTCTCCGGGGATGAGGAAACCTTGCACTGCTCCTGCCTGGGCTTTACCTGCTCTGTGGACAAATGAGGGAATTCAGCCTGTAGGACTGAAAGTCTGGCCCCTATCATAACACAAAAAATGCTTTAGAAGAGTAAGTGAGAGAGGATAGACTCCAGCTGGAACTTGGTGTTTGAACTGGCCCCTTTGCTGTTCCTTCTCCAGTGGCTTTAATTGCTGCCCAGTACAAATTCTCCATCACGCTTTTTCCCCCTTGCTGTCAATCCGAGAGAGCTGCAGCGCTGTCTTTTCAGTTATCACATTACTGATGTCCTGTTCCTTTTGCTGTACAGGAAAGCGAGTCGGATAGCGGGATGGTGCTGACATCTGATGAGATGAAAAGCCTGAAGAGGCTGGAAATTCGCTCCTGGCCTTATGGGATTATGGCTCTAGCGTGAGTATTTTGGGAACATTTCTTTGGAATCGGTGTCCTGCTCAGAAAAGATTGTAAAAAAAAAAAAAGTTTCTGATTCCAAATGGAACACGGTTAGTCTGCAGCACGAGGCTTCATGATTACAACAGAAAGAGGATGGTTAATACATTTCAAAATGAAGAGGCACAGTTCAGTTTTGGTCACAGCATAGAGAAAAGAGGTACCAGTTTGCATATAAAACACAATCCCAGACTTCTGAAAGGAAGGCTGTTCCTCTAGATGAGTTTCATACATGTGTTTCTCTGCACACAGTGTGAACATTAATTAGTCTGATAAAGCACTAAAACCAATTTCATCAACCTCAGCACAGGATGCAGCACCAATCAAATTAACACTTTTTCCAAGGAGAAGCTGCCTCATGCTTTTGAATCATCATATAAAAAGAGGGGTCAGACTTTCAAATAAAGTTGGCTTGTTTCAGGGTCTAACCCCTAAGACCCACCAATATGATGCAAGTGGCAAACATAGAGAATAGTATTTCTGCTAGAGTTCTTCAAAAGAATCGATGAGAAGGATCTCATTCACTGTTCAGTTAGTTAGGAATTTACAATAAATTTCAACCAAACTGCTTGGAGTTTTCTGTAAGACCTATCACCATAGTATCTAAGACATTTAGAACTCTGTTGACTTGGCTTCTTCCTGTTAAATTCAACATGGCTTTTCCACAATGGTATTTTCTACAGTTCCCCACAGAACACAGTTGACCTTCTTTGTGAGGTGTGGTATATTGGGAGAAGTTTGCACTGCTTCTGTATAGCATTAGCAGGCTCATTTCGGAGTGTGCACAGTCAGAGCGCAACAGTCAGCACTTGAGAGAGGCTACTGACTTGCTCCTGACAGACAGAAAGGAAGGATGATGGAAGCTTGCCATGGCTTTTCATACTTGCTCTCCATGAATTCCCCATTATCGTTTTGGGGAGTAGACTCAGTCTGTGATATGTGATAAAAGTTACAGAGCAGGCTCATGTTATTCTTGCTGAACTGAGGTAAGCTTTCAAATTCCACTTGTCCTCCAGGAAAGGAACTCAGTGTGTTCAGCAGAATCCATTCTGCAGGACGGTGGGAGAATTAAGGATAGCAGGCATCCTCACAAAGTTCTTTGCCTACATGCACACATGCACACTAGGGGTAGGTGCACCGATTCAAATAAAACACCCTCCTCCCCTGATGATATTTGCCCATTTTTTAGAATCATGTCTGAATGAACCTTTTTTGTTTCTCAGATTCAGATGTGTTCTGATGAGTAGCTAGTGGATTTTTCTTTGCTGTCCCTTCAGGTTTTCAGCAGGCATCAGAAGCATTAAATTCCCGCATGCCAGGCTGCTCTATAATGGCATTGCCATTCCGAAGCAGACACACTAGATACCCCAGGAGCGAGTTTGTTCTTGTGAGACTTCCAGCCCAGCTCTGTAGAGGTTCAAGCCTCAAATAAAACTTCTGAACACGGGACCAGATCCTGAGTTAGTGTCAATTGGTTTAATTCCATTGACTTTATTTAATATATGCTCCTATTAAATATCCCAGGCTGGAAATCTGGTCTTCTAAATCCATATTTTTTGGGGTATTCTATTCATAACTGTACACCAGGTACTTCCTGTGCCAGCCAGTCCACACATAGTCATTTGAAGAGGAAATCTAATCTAGATCCAAGGCCTGCAGCAAGCACCATCCATCCCCACCTCATTTTCAGGACTACAGCAATCTCATGGCAGACAGAGGAGTGTTTGTCCTTGGCCTGTTTTTCCATTCAGTTCACCCCAGCTGAGAAGACCCTTTTGCCAGACTCTTTTTTGAAACCATCTTGCAGAATCTCTGTGGCCCAAGTGATACATTCATTTAGATATTAATTATGGAAGGTCTTGGCGTCCTTTCATTTCAGGACATGTCATGCCTTGATCTCACACGCCCGTAACTTGAAAAACATCCCTGAGAAGCACTTGTAATATTCTCCAAATGGCTTGGAGAGGTCAGAGAAGAGTGTTAGTTTAGCAGGGGAGATAATGTCACCCTTGTTAATTGTGTATCTCTCTCTATCAAAAACATTTACCCTGGACCCATTTGAAACAGTCATCCTCTTCTTACCCAAAAGCTTTCAAAGGCTTAGCATGTTTTCTAAACCAGGGTGGCTGCATTTATTATTTTTTGCCGAAATCTCACTGTTTATTTGTCTTGCATTCGCTTGCTCTGTCAAGTTGAAAAGTTGGCAGCACTCCTTGCTGGTGTCAAGAGTTTACAGAGGCTGAATCTGATACCTTGGGCCTGGGAATCCTGTTAGACAAGTAATAACTATTTCTGAAGTCAGAAGCATTTTACGTTGGCTTTATGAGAGCAAAAGAGGGACTGCATCTAAATCAGCATTCGAGGAAGTGTAGGACATCACGATGAGGATAGTGTGTCAGGTTTCATCTTGTAATATTAACGTGCCAGCACCAAGCACTGCTTTAAAATCCTCCTGGAGACTCTTTAATCAAGTTATTATGAAGATCTATAGCAGGCTTGGCTTTTGCTTGGGTGTGGGGTTTGTTTGGGGGTTTCTTTTTTGTCTGATCTAATTATGCTCGGTTGCTCTGAAACAATTATTCAGGCTAATCTTGGCTGAGCACCCTGACACCAGCTGACTGGGTCTCAGCTAATGTGCTGCAGGCACCGAGAGGCAACTTCCAGCTCACGTTGCTGAGGGCTGTGCCTTTGCCCGAGCCGGATTGGGTCCAAGGCAATCTCAGTGCACAGGATTCAAACCAAACAATCACGCTTGGCAGCATCTAGCGTTCCTGTTCAGATATGATGTGTCTGGGGAAAGACTGTAGGAAAAGGTGACCCTTAGGCCACATCTACACTCCAGGCTAGGTATGTGATTCCCAGCTTGCATAAACACAGTCACGCCAGCTCAATGAGAACTAGGTTGAGTATGAATAGTCGTGTAGTCTTGGTAGCACAGGCAGCAGCAGCACAGCTTAGCTGGGCTGAGGACAAACCCTCCCAAACCCTGCGTAGTCAGCATGGCTAAGACAGCACTGCTGTTGCCCATGCTACCATGGCTACACTACTATATATACTCAGGATAGCTCTTGTTGACCTGGGAATTACCCCATAGCTTGTAGAGTAGACGGAGCCTTAGAGACACAGCTGCACAACTAAGGCCTTCATATACAGCCCTGGGATCTTCCATGCTCTGCAGTCACTACTCACCCAGAGAAAGTGGCTCAGAAGGGTCAGTCAGAATTCCTATTGCTATATCCTGTTTTCAGGTGAATAGAGGTTGGAGATAAGGTTGCTCCAGGCTGATGTATATGATTACAGCTGAAGACTTTTCTTTCTGTTACTAGTACATATGTTCTTGGGGGTAGTGACTATACCTATCTCTATGTTTGTACAGCACCTAGCACAAGGACCCAGACTGTGTCTGTCCAAAATTTGCCGCACTCAGAATCAGTGAAAATTTTGGCCTAAGTAATTTGTCCAAGGTCACACAGTGATGCAGTGGCAAGAGTCCCTAGAACTAATGTATTCTTGGTTCCTGTGCTCATTATGGTATGCTGCACTGCCTCTCAGCCCTCTATTCCTTGTGTTCAGTGGGAATTGACCATCCTGGGTGTGGGGGAACCTGTGCCAGAGCTTTTCATTTGGGTTGGCTATATATTTGAGATGATTGGGCCAAATTCATCACTGGCATAATCAGGCACAACTCCACTGATGCCAAAACAGCTGCAATCACTTATTCCAGTGGTGAATTGGTCCTTTTGTGGCTCCCTTTTAGCTTTGTTTTGCATTTGGTTATTGTCCAGCCTATATATAGGTACTTTATGAATGTTTCAAAAGAATGAATTTTTAACCGTAATGCTTCAAGTTCCTCTGCCACTTGACCAGTGACATATTGATCCTGCCAGAAGGAAAGCAGTATTGGCTTTCTACTGCACAGTACTCACTGCAGATTTATCGAAGCAAATTCTGAATCAGACTCACAACTATTAGAGAAAAAACAACCTTAGTGATTAAAGCCTTTGGTATTTTTTCAATGAAATAAAGCTAAGATCAAGCATAATACCTACTATTACTCTGGAAAAGTGTCTCCATACGTCTGTATAAAAGCTATCAGACGGCTCCATAGTTGACTTCTCATTATTATTACAATAGATAAGCATCAGGCACAAATTGGTAGACTTGCCGCTGTATAGCTCAGTTGCCCATCTTTCCTTGAACAAGGCCTCTGATCACATCCAGGATTTTTAAGGGCCAGAGAGACCTACCTGGTTAAGACTAGGTGCTTGGGTAGAGCAATGTGAGCAGCTCCACAGCACTGGGAAGGAGTGTTCTACCTCAAGCCTGGGGAGTCCTCACTTATTTAGAGCTCTGTTGTCTCCTGCCCCTAAGAAATACTCTTACAGTCCTCACTCATGCATTCCTAACTGAGTTTTAGGCCATTAGAAACCGACTCCCTCTTACAGAAAAATAAACAGCTCCAGTAATGAGCTTCCAGTTCTTGAGATGTTTTAATAGTTATTTACCTTCAAGCCAGAATCAATGGTTCACAGAGGAGTCAGATGGAAGAGACCTATTAAGTCATCTAGTCCACTTCCCTGTAGCTAATGCAAGACTGTCCCTTATGGTATATTCTGCACAGCCTCCCCTACCTCCCAGCCCAACCTAATACATTCACTGTTAGGAAACATTTCCTGATATTCAACTTAAATTTTCCTTTGCTTCATTTCATCACACTACTTTCAAGGCCCATCTTCACCATGACAGGAAACCCAGGTAGAATACAGTAAAAATCTGCAGTGTGGAGGGACCTAACCATATTTTAACCATGTCACATTACCAAGCTAAACTAGACTTGTCCAAGTCTTTTGTCAAGTCATACGACCTAGTATTAACCTCGTTAAGCTCCCATCCTCGCTACAGATTTTAACTGTATTGTAATTGGGATGGGACACAAGTGTTTTGTAGTATGGTCCTCTGACAAGTTTCTACTAATAGAGTAGACAGGCCTGTAATTATACATACTTGGTCCAAACCTATCAACTCCCTCTGTTGGTATTTACAATTTACAAAGACAGCTTAGGCACCAGGGTATGGGCATTGTAGAAAGAAAGCCTGAAGGCAAAGACTTATAGGTGATTAGCATGTCCCCGAGTCACTGGTTAGCCAAGCTATATATTTGCTTTCTTCTAATCTTCCTTCATAAGTTAGTTCCTCCAGTGCCTTTATCATTTTTGTTGCTCTACACTTAAACCTCTCCAGTTTGTAGCCATCTTCCTGGTGCAGAGGAGCCCAGAACTGAGTGTGTAATGTGAGGTAGGCACAGTCTCACAAGTGTATCACATGAGTGTGAAGCAGGAGTTTCCCCAACTAGCACTAAATACAAACTTGCACCTAACAAAAGTGGTATTTTTCGTGAGTTTTGAGTGTGGAAATTGCAATGTTCAGATTTCTTCCCCACCCCAATGTTACAAATTCCTGCAGGCACAAATTCAAGGATTTTTGCATTGGTCCTTGTATAAGATGTTACTGTCTTGAGCCAATTTCAAAATGTATTTTAGGTGAAACTCATCCTCCTCACACATATAATCCCCTGGATTTGATTGAGACATTCAGCATTATGAAGGGCATAGTGAAAACTAACCAGTCCCTTCTTTCTACTCTCTCCTTTCATATGAGGAGAGGTAATTTAAAAGTAAAGGTTAGTGAAGGCAGAATCAATAAAGGAAAATACTTCTTTAGGCAGCAGAAGATCAACCTGTGGAATTCACTGAGGTAAATACTGTGGCTGGATTTTAACAGGATTAGGTCATTGTATGAGCCATTATTAACATTCGTACCTACGTAATACTATGGGCAATTGAATCTCATCATGCGCTGGGCCTTAAACTATTCACCTGTGTGACTCAGGAAGGATTTTTCCCTCCTATGCAACATTGCACAATTGACTAGGAGCATAATTATAAGAGGGCTTTTGCTTTCCTCTGAAGCGTTGGGTACTGGCCACTGCTGAAGGCAGAATGCCAGACTAGATGGACCAACTGTCTGATCCTATGTGGCAGTTTCTATGTAGCAAATGAGATTTCAAGGACAGTCAGAACAAGGAAGCTGCAGCTTACCACTACAATATATATTCCAAGCATATGTACATTTCCCTGCTGCTGAGCAAGAAAAGACTATATTTACTGACATTTCATTCTACAGCATTAAAAGGTAAAATGTAAAGACCCCTGGATCATTTTAATTTAGGACATACATTTTGCATGAAAGGAACATTTTTGAAAGTTAATTGCATTTCAATTTGCCATAGACGGATAATCACAGAAGTCACTTTGGATCAAACTCATCATCTCTCTGGCTTGGGAGCAAATATTAAATGTCACTGTTTAAGTCTCTCTTCAAACATCAGTGTGATTTAGATGACAGACAGAGCCATTCCCAGAGTAGTCGTCTGCCCTAGAGGGGACAGAAACACAAGGAGAACACTTGGTGGAAGCCAACAAGGGTCTGAAAGTTTCTCATTGTGTGGCCAAACTAAACCCCGATAAAATTTCTTTTATCTGGCACTCCAAGGCACACAGGCCCAGAGCCAAGTTAAACAGATACTTTCGTGCTTCTCCTTGTCTCCATTGACGACTTTAATGTCTGTGGAGTCAGCTGACAAGAGTCAACAGGGCTAGGTAATAAAAGAAAAGTACATAAATAAACAGTAGAGCAGAGAGATAGTTTTGCCGCTTATTCCAGAGGGAGAATCTATCTAACGAGAGGGGATGGAAAAGCTGCCAAGTGTATGGCATTTTGAAGACATTCCCACTGGTGTTTTCCTCTGGACAATGAGAAGAAGAGAATTTAGATGTTTATAATAACAGACTGTCACATTGCTGGTACTCTCAGGGTTATAGCTTATTTCAGCCATGAGAGGCAACCTAGTGAGTAGTGATCTGCATTGCCATGCAAGGAATTTGGGTTTAAATTCTAGTCCAGATCTAAGAGGCCAGCACAGTGGAGTTTGCCTGCACAGTTTACTTCTCTGTACCCTGGAAGTCTCAGAACTTGAGTTTATTGAAGAGATGCAAGAAGCATCCTAGTGGTTATATTTCTGCATCAACATGCAGGAATCATGGTTTCATTTTCCTGTCTTGGGTTTGAGCAGGAGGTACTGACATATTGGGGAGGACAACCACATTGGACCAAAATAGGCCCTGCTGTAAAATGGCGCATCTCCCACTGAAGTCGAAGGCAGTTGCACCAGTTCATATGATGGCTGAATTTGGCTCAACATCTCAAGTGCTACTGACTTGGAATGACTTCATAGATTGGCATATGCAAAGTATCATCCAACACACACACAAAACTCCCCAAACAATGGAGAATTACAAGACTGAATGACTTAAAAGTGACCATTATAAACTGGCTGGTGCACATACACATAAAACGATACATTACCTGAGCCAATACAATACACCAGACATGCCTGCCTCCACCTCTCCAAAACAATTAACATTTACAATGAAAACACCAATACTAATTCTACTAGCCAGGCTGGTGACATCTGCAGCTCGCAGCAAACTTCAATTCCAGGCTCAAGATTCCAAGGCCAGAGACCAGATAGTGTAAGGTTATCATACCAGAACTTATTGAGCAACATTAGCTCCTTTTCTGGAAAAAAAAAGAAGACATTTTCTGTCCTGAAACCAGTGAGGGAGGGCAACAAATGCACAGGAAGAATGAGGACAAGAAATGAAAAATAGGAATATTATGAGTCTGTTGTCCCCAGGAGCAACCTCCTTGTTAAGTCTGGGCTATGTCTAGCTATCTTAGATATTTAAATAGTCTCCATTACCATAGTACAAGAAGAGACCTTACAAGTTTTAATGACTTCAGCCTGTGAAGCATGGAAGTACAATTATCTCAATTTTTACTAGATAGGGAACTGAATGTTGGGCACAGTAGGGACTTAAACCCAGGTCTCCCAAGTCCTCCACTAGTGACCTAATCATTGGACCAACCGAATCTCCTGCTGATCTGGTTTTCAACCAAGTGTTCTAGAGCATAAACACTTAAGCGGGAAAACAGTGGTGAAATCTGCTCAACTGCGGAAAAGGTTGAATGTGAGCCAACAAGGTGATGCAGTTGCGAAAAAGGCTAATGTCATACTGGGGGTGTACTGGCAGGAAAACCATATGTGAGACAGGCAGTAACTGTTCCACTCTACATGGCACTGGTGAGACCTTAGCAGGAGTACTCTGTCCTGTTCTGGGTGCCACACTGTAAGAAAGCTATGGACAAATTGGAACAAGTCCAGAGGAGAGAAACAAAAATTATAAAAGGCTCAGGAAACCTGACCTGCATCAGGAAAGGTTAAAAAAGACGGCATGTTGAGTCTTAAGAAAAGAAGACAGAAGGGGACCTGAGAACAGTCTCCAAATATGTTAATGGTTGTTATAAAGAGGATGGTCGTCAATTATTCTCCATGTTCACTGAAGGTAGATCAAGAAGTAATGGGTTTAATTTGCAGCAAGGGAGATTTAGATTAGATATTAGGAAAAACTTTCTAACTAGAATAGTTAAGTTCTGGAATAGGCTTGCAAGGGAGGTTGTAGAAGCCTCATCACTGGAGGTTTTTAAGAACAGGTTGGATAAACACCTGTCAGGGACGTTCTAAGTTGACTTAATCCTGCCTCAACCTCTTCACATCCCTTTCAGCCCTACATTTCTATGATTCTATAAAGCAGGGTCACACCTCCACCCTCAATCAGCCGTACCCTGTTTAGCAAATGGGAAGGGGTGCTAGGTCTGAGGTAGGCTGACTCATTATGCTGCAGTCAATATTTTCCTCTACCACGATGCCTACAAAGACATGCACCAGTGATTAAACAGCTGGTGTGCAGTGAGCAGAGCTTTTCATACTGACCAGTTTTATCTCATTGTTTCCTTGCAGTCCCTCTGTTTGCTGTGTGTATCTGTTGCCATGTCTCTTATGCTTGGATTGTACGATCCTTGGGCCAGGGACTTTCTTCTTGTTCTGTGTTTGTACTGTATTTAGCACTTACGTGGCCCAGGAATATGACTAGGCTCACTATGCATTACTGCAATATAGATAAAATAATAATAAATAATCAAATCTCCTCTCAGAAGACTGTTTCTGTTTCAAGGCCATTAGAAAGTAACTACCATAGCTCCTGACTTAAAGCCGTCCCAGTTAACGTTGTTTCATTGTTACGTTGCTGATCAATTAGGGAACATGCTAGTTTAAAGTTGTGCAATGCTCCCTTATAACGTTGGTTGGCAGCCGCCTGCTTTGTCCACTGCTTGCAGAAAGAGCAGCCCATTGGAGCTAGCTGGTTGAGGCTTGGAACCAGGGTGGGCTGGTAGCCCCCCATCAGCTCCCCGCTCCCCTAAGTTCCCTGTGCGGCAGTCGCCCAGCAGGCTACCAATTGCCAGCAGTTCAGCTGTCCCTCCCCGCACTGCCATGTGCTACTCCTGTCCTCTGCTTTGGAATTGCTCCCAGGAGCCTCCTGCTTGCTGTGCAGGACTGGGAGGGGAAGAGAGGTGCTAATGTCAGAATGTCCCCTGCCCCCCCATGCCCCTGCCCCTGCTTACCCCATCTCCATATAGTTGAGGGGGAGAGAGACATGACAGGGCTCAGGATGGAGGGCACTTGCTGCCAACAGCTGCTGTCTCAACTTGCTGATCTACTTAAAAAGGCAATGTACTTAGAGTGCAGTCAGCATACTTAAAAGGGCAATGTGCATCTCTCTCACGTACACAGGATGTGTGTCTCTGTCTCTATCTGCCATGCTGTCTCCCCTCCCTCCATTTGTGCTGCCTTGTAGAGTGTGAGGCTACATTAACAACATGTGTTAACCCTTGAGGGCTCAGCCGAGTGCTAGTTCATCATTTAGCAGTAAGGCATCCCCTGAGAAATAGCCCACCCTCTTCCATCCTCTAACTTCACCACCTCAACCAAGCTTCACAATCATCATAGCTGTGAAAAGTATTAAATTGTTTGTTTAAAACATACACTCTGTGTGTGTGTGTGTGTGTGAGTATATATCATATAGTCTTTTTCTGGTGAAAAAAATTTCCCTGGAACCTAACCCCCACCCCCCCCGTTTATGTTAATCCTTATGGGGAAATTAGATTCGCTTAAAATCATTTTGCTTAAAGTCACATTTTTCAGGAACATAACTACAACATTAAGTAAGGAGTTACTGTATTTACATGTACACATGATATGTATTCTCCTACTGTCTGAGCACTATATAACTGGTTGATTTTATACTCTCCCTAGCATGTTCAGGAGTCATTTTGAAGTGAGACACAAGCAATGCCGTGATCAGAGTCAGTTTGTTAGTTATAGAATCCTAACAACAGTGGACAAGTTCAGAGAACCACCTCCAGATCTAGATCTTTATCACCACATTTCTGAATTATCCAAATCTCCTCCACAGAGATGCTTTGAATTCCTTGGGTAGAAGATGTTATAGATGAGCAAAATATTATTTATGAGGTTGTATATAATTACCTTTTTTGGGTTCAGGTAAGTCTCTCTTCAAAGCCACCATGTGATGGCATCTGATGAAGACTAGTCCACACTCCCTTTGGAGTTCTCCTAGTTCTACCAATAGGGGTTGCTATTCCCCACATCATCACCTAGAGCAGTGGTTCTCAACCTGTGGCCCCAGGACTGCTTGCAGCCCAGTCAGCACAGAACTGTGGCCCATGTGACATCCTCAGGGCCATACAGGTAGTATTGGATACAGACCACATAACACATTGTGAGCCACATATGTGGCCCACAATGGTAAATAGGTTGAGAACCACTGCTCTAGAGTAGAAGAAGGCAGCTGGGAATCAAACCAAGGTCTCTTGAATAGCACCAGTTGCAGGACACTAGTTTGAGCATCATGCAACTTAGTTGAAAGACTGTTCTGTAGTTTTAAAAGGTTACAAGGTATGTGTGTAAGAGAGATTTGCTCTACAGTGAACGCAAAGTGCACTCTTGCTCTCCACGTTATTATAAATCGAAGTGTGTCATAGATTATTCATTAATCCCAGTTTTTACTGTACTTAATGATGAGTGAAAGAGACAAGGTATAGGGACCCCTAGGTATTATTCCCAGCCCTGCTATTGAATCTCTGAGTGACCTTGAGCACGTCACAAATTCAGTCCCCCCACCTGTAAAATGGGGATAATAGTTACCTGTCTGACAGGGGTGCTGTGAGGGTCAGTTCAGTAATGCATTCTGAGATCCTGAAAAGACAGATACTAGGCCAATGACAGATAAGAGCAAAGCTTTATAAGGAAAGGGTTTGAATATTGGATTGTTTGTCTTTGTTTTAAACAGGCAGCGAGCTGTCAGTAAGAGCAAAGAATCCATGTTATCAGAGCATGAGATTGTGAAATACCAGCCAACAGTACAGATTGATGAGGACACCATGGACTTCACCCTGGAAGACTCAGTCCTCCTGCCCATGGATCCAAACCTGGAATGCCACAGCCCACCTCCCGACTACAACTCTGTCATCCACTATTCTGCCCCTCCAGTGTAATCAGCCTAGTTCAATCTCTGCACCTCTTTCAGCAATGCTGGATTCTCAAATGCCTCCACCATTTATACAGGCTGTTTAAAAGGACTAGGGTAAAAAGAGGAGAAGGAAACTGACAGTGTCCCTGCTATGAATGGAAACCCGTAAAGAGCAGCTACCTTAAAAGGTATATTTCAGCTTATCTAGTTAACATACCAGAATGAAAAATAGGAGCTCCAGCCCAAAATTGTTCCCCACTCCTTACTCCCCACACTGGATTGCTCAGTAGCGATTGCAGATGTGCAAGGTATTTCAATCCCTTTTTGCTGATTCCATACAAGAGTCACGGAGATGGGAGCCACAGTATTGATTCTGCTGGCCATACGTAGACCCTGCAAGGATTATATGCCCAGATGCTGTCTGGGGATCAGTTAAGAACTGTAGCCCCAAACGCTGATATGTGGATTTTGAAAGCGTACATTATTTTAAAAACATGGGGAATCTCATTGTCCCTCCCAAAATGTATTTGAAATATCCAAATTGTTTTGCTTAGGGTTGGTATTCTAATGGTGTTTGTACATCTTCTGGGATCCATCCTTAAAACCATACAACATACACAGAGCATGGGTACTCTGAGTACCTGTAGAAAGCCTGGATTTGGTTGCATTCTGGGCACACTATACAGCTCATCTATTTCCCCAGGTTTTTCCTTTGTGGGAACAACAATTTATTTTAGTGAATTATTTTATAATGATTGTTCAGCAGGTCTTTGGATAAGGACTTTATAAATTTAGATAAATACATTTTCCCGTGTGTGTGCACTCAATGCAGGCCATATGCCACTGGGACACCAACAGTTTAACACAATTATTCTGTTTAACTTCTGGACACATATCTTTATAGAAAGCACTTCCCCTAGATTCCACTACTGATGCCAAACACAGTTTGATTTTTGGAATACCAACTTATACCACACTAGGAGCAATCTGACATTTAGGTTTGTACTTCTGGAGCCCATGCAGCCCTGGCTACTGTGGTATGTAATGCCCTAAGTGAGTAAATCAAAGCTTTTTGCAGTCAGGCCTGGCTGGATCATGGATCTACACAGCTGAGAAATTCAAAGTGACCTGCCCCTCACACCCCACATGCTATGTACAGCAGGGGAACTGTAGGTTTGCCAGCATGCACACCCATCTCCTCCTTGCAGCAACCTCACAAGTAAGCAAGTAATCCTTGTAATTTAATGCACTGTGAAGTAATCTCAGCTGACATTAAAAATTTAGGCAGGAGTAAAGCATCTAGGGTCTCAAGTCTAAAGCAAGGCTGAGAAAGATGCTCATTGACAGTCAAGCCTGTAACCTCCTAAATTATAACCCGGGAAAAGGAGCTTTACATTAATTTTCTCCCTGGGGACTTTTCCAAGGCCTAGGAAACCCCTCCATTCCCTTCCTAGGTCTGACATTAGCAATTACCTCTTTCCTTGAGAGGATAGATCTTTTTAAATGATCACAATCTGAAAGAAGAAAAGGCACCTGGCAAACAATGTGATCATCTTTTCCTAACTCCTCCAGCATAGTGAAAACAGAGCAAATGCTCTCAGAACATTGGAATCATTTTCAAATTACTAGGTAGACCTGATAACATTGAAATAAGCATGAAAGAAGACTCAGGTATTATCACAGGGGAAAACAGAAAAACAAAACAAAAATCCCAAGCCCAGCACCCTCTTAACTGTGAATGGTAAAACATTTGAAATGGGGGATCCTCAGATTGTAATCATGGTTCTCTTTAGTTCCTGAATTAGTCTGGAAAAAGCATGCAAGCTCCCATTTAAAAAAGGGGATCTGCAGTAATTCACAAGGATGAGTCCCCCTTGGTCCTAGTTGACCTGCTGGGAAGTCGTGGTCTGTAATTGCTTTATTGTCATTTTTGCACTTCTTTGTATTGTAATAACTATGTGTTAACTAGAGCTGGTCAAATAATGAGAGAAGCCTATTGGGGAATAATTTATCTAAAGAGTGACAAAAAGCTCTTTTGATCAGTTGTTCAGTGAATATTAAATTGAGCATCTGTAGAGCTGGTCAAATAATAAAGCACTTGGTTTGCAGATCATTTATTCACAAGACAAATGGAAAAAAATGTCTAATATATAGCCCTGCTTGGTCTAGCATTAACAGTGTCAATGTGAGACAGTTTTTGCTGTCGTACCTTGCTCTCAAGCTTGTGAAAATTACAGTGTGTAAAGAACTTTTGCTTGCAAATCCTAAGTATAAGGAGGCTTAGGGGAAAAAACAACAGTTGCAAGTATATAAATGTCCTCTCCATTTTTAAAATAAAATTGGAAACACTGCTGTACTAATTAGCTGCTTCCAAGAAAACTCAGCATCTTTTCCCTTTCCCTTTATTCAGAACACAATTTGCAGAGGCTTTTATGAACCCAAAGGGATGCAGGGGTTGTGTTCTAAGTGGAACCAAGGGAGTGCCTGTATTTAAGGGGACACTGCATCTAGAGTCTTATTACGGCTTTTAGCCAATATCCATCACAGTTGTTTTTATGTCACATGAGGACACAGAAATACAGGCCTGGGCACTCTCCTTGAGATCTGCAAAAATATACCCATCTTAATCACTGGATCCATGGATGGGCCTCTAAAAATTGAGGACCTCTCTGTGATTCAAGGATCAGGAGACATCTAGGGCTAGCCATGCCAGATACCCAGTTCATCAGAACCAGGACAACAACCCCTTAATCCCTATCTGAGGGTGGGAGGGTTTGGTTCCTTTATGTCAGCCTCAAAGCACTTAAGAAGTGTCCTCAACAAAACTGCAAATGACCAAGGTTTGGACAAATGTGTTTCCAACTTTTATTTGAGTGGAAGTTTCTTCTCTTCTTCATGGTAAATGCAGCCAGCTGAACTATTACCTGACAAGTATTATTCATGTATGTGTCTTGTATTTTATTTACTAATATTTTGTTTGTACTTTCCTCTCCTCCCTTAATTTAATTATTGTTCTTTCCTTACATTGGTGTATATAGTTTACCCAGTAGAGGCAAATATAGCAATTCCTCTATATGATTATGTTTGTAACATTTTAGTCAAGAGAGAGATGGAGACCCCCTGACGTAACAGAGTTAAGTATCTTTACTAAACATTTCACTAATGCTTGCGGGCCAGGCTTGCTTTACAGTCCCCTCCCATTTCGAGTTTATAGTGACTCTCCTTTTGGCTGTTAGCATCTTTGGCTCTCCTTTTTTCCCTTTGTTATGTAGCTTCAGTTAGAAAACAGGGAGCAAGAGGAATCTGGTGGGCTTGTAACATTCCTGCAGGCATCAGCAGTGCAGCTCAAGGTAAAAGGGAGGGATTTTCACAGGTTCTAGTCTAACTCAAGGCTGATCTACTGGCAGGAGGAAGAGAGGAGGCCAAATTGCTAAGTGACGTAATGTTTGATTTTTCAGACTTCTCAGGGATTCCTATGTGACTCCAGAGGGCAGTTGGTCACCTGCCTTTCTAATCTGATGCAGTTTAATGACAACTGTTATTAATCAGTGTAAACCTGTTGGGCTTTTTATGGTGCTTTCCCTTTCTGTTTTTCCCTAGCAACACCAAGTATCAGGGAAAGAGACTCTGACCATTCAGGGGCAAGAATCTCCCCTGATGAACCCTGGGGTCAGATAAGAGGCTGAGGATAAGTACCTCATTGGGGTCCACAACCATCTTATTATTCTGGTGTTTCTTGACATCAATATTCCCTGGTTCCCCCTTTTCCTTACTATCCATGTATCTTAACACTTAATTTCATGGAAAGTTCAGATCATGTATAGCCTCCCTCCTGGTTTCTCCCAGTAGCTTCTTCTCTGCCTTTTGGCTAAGATCAAGTGTACAACTGGTTTCAGTCTGATATTGCCCAGGTATCCTGTACTTGCTGGGGACTGACTAGATAGCTAAACAGGTCTCTTTTTTTCACCTTTAACTTTAACCTTTTCCCATCCTAAGACTTCCTACATTGGCTAGATTTGGGGACTGTGGCTTTTTTATCTCTATCAGAAACTGTCCTGGTAGCATGTCCCTGAACAAAATACATTTCGTCTCTTCTGGGTATTTAAATACCCAGCTTCTCCAACAAGCTAAAATTTGGTGGATTTATAGCTGAAATCTATTTGTCTCTCCTGTCTCCTTCAGACACTTGGATCACTCCTTGCCTCTTTCACTTTATCTTAACTAGCTGGAGAGCCCAAACTCAGACACTGGACCCATCTCCCCTCCCCTGGGTGCTAGGGCACCTCCAATCAAAATGAAAATCTCATGGCTCAGGCCTTTCTCTGTAGTAGGCTCAAATGAGGACATTAAATCTAGACCTCCTGTTAAATTTGGATCCATACTGAGGTCCAAATCTAAATATCTCCAAACACCACAGTTTGGATCTCTCTCTGATATGAACACTGCTCTTTCTTGTGACTCTGTTGGGCAGTCAAAAGGCCCTGGCACTTTATCACTTCTTCTCTGCTTCCTGTGTATTGTGGAGAGTGTTCACTGGCACTTTACTCTGTAACCAGGTAGTCAAAAGCTTAAGACATAAATCTTCTCAATAACATTTCATGTTCAGCAGTGGCACTATCTTGTCACATCCCATCTTGCCTGGGATGTGTTATCAGCTTTTAATACAATTACAAGGGTGTGGTCTTGATTAATGGTTTCTAGCTCCCAAGTCCCAACTGGGCAATCTGATGGAATAAAACGCCTCTGATGAAACATCATCAGCAAAATGTCCATAACAAGATAGGATGCTACAAAGCACTGGATCTGTAGGAGATTATGCAATTCTGAACTCAAACACAGGGCCTTCTTCTTAAAATTAATTGGAAGGAGAGAACAAGAGAGGAGGTATGAATTTCCCTTGTTCAACCACAGCTCTAGTTTATTTGTACCAAGTGTTGTTTCCATATTGTGTAGAAGAACAAAAAGTCCCAGTTCCTGGCTGGACTGCAAAAGCTCACTGGCATGCCAACCAAATATGATGCCTTAAAAGATATGGTTACTCACAAAGACTAGCATGGAATGCAGGAACCAAAGAGTATCTTTGCCTGCCTGATAATCCTGTTTCACAAGAGCCAGCCCAGCCATATTATTCAATTCGTTTTTCCTTAGACGTTGAGTTGTCAAAGCTGTTAATGAAAGCTGGGAAAGCCCAATAACTGTGGAGTTAAGGAAAATAAACTAAGCAAGTGCCATGGTATTACTCAAATCACTATGAAATGTCTGGGTACCCTGTCCCTATCTGGCTGAAGAATGTATGCACTGAAAACTCCGCTTTCTTACATAGTCAAAAATTGTATTGTATCTATTAACCAAAATAAAATAAAATGATTCTATATTTATACAGCCCGGGATTCCTTTGTGTCATCTGTTGTCTCGTGTGAAGTTGTCCTTGAAGCATAATATACATAAATAAAGCAACAGTGTTTTCAGAGGGTTTACAGGGAGTGGAATTTGCATTAATTGCTTCATGGCCTTCAAAGGTTAGGACGTAAACCTGCCACATTGTAACAGCTCAAAGATGTCTAACGGCCATATTTGCTTAAAAGGCTCATGATGCTGGGAAAATGCTTGGCCAGATTCTGATCTTAGTCACACTAGTATAAATCCACAGATCTGACATGATCACACCACAGTGTGGTAGAGACACTGGCAGTTGATAACTACAGCTCGTTAGACATGAAGGCTCTGGTCCTACAAACAAATCAATAGGACTATTCAAATGCTTAAACTTAAGTCTTTGTGGGATTGAAGTGTAACCCTTCTGCCCCTCTGAGTTGGTTCAGTATCTAGGGGTTCCGTTTCAATAACACAACGCAAAACCGGCTCGAGCCCCCACCCAGTGACCTGGGACAATTACATACCACCCCCCCAAGTGCCTCTAGGAGGCAATACTTCCCCACTCGCAAGCATGAAGTCTGAGTGTAGCAAAATCCTTTTAATAAAGGAGGGAAGCAATGCGGCATCACGTTGGAGAAACACCACAAACAGGATTATAACACAAACTATAAGCAAAAACCCACCTCCAAGTATGTTTGGCAATGTTCTTTCCCCCTTAGGGTCTTAAGTCCAATCACCCCAAAGTCCAACAACCCGAAAGCCTCTGGTCAGTGCCACGCAGAGTTCAAAAGTTTATCTGCAGAGTTTTACTCCCCCCCCTAGCTTGGGTGAAAATGGGGGCGGCACACACAGGGTGTTAAGGGGCACCTTACATGGGCCAGGTGCAACTGCTCTGCCTCTCCGTGGAGTTCTGCTGCAGCCTTCACCACGACCAGCTCCACTACACCAGCTGTGCCGCTCCTCCAGCCTACCCATGAGCCACTCCAGCCGTCCCCGCAAACCGCTCCACTCCGCTCACTGTTCCATGGACTGCTCCAACATGCTGCAAACTGCTCCGCTCTGCCAGCTGCTTAGCAATAGATCTTCAGGCTCCCCCACTAGTTAACACTGCACTCAGTGATCTCAGCTCAGTAAGCTTAGCTCTTTTAGTGATTTCAGCTCTTAGTGATTTCAATTTGTAGTAGGGGAGCCCCGGTGCTGGTGCACCATTGGCCCAACATGAATTCAGCTCAGCAGCCTCTAGATGGAATCAAAATTAGCTCTACTCTTCAACAGTGGAGAGAGAAGGATGTGCAATTGGTGTTCCAGGCCCTCAAAAGGGGCCCATACCATCCAGTACACACACCAGTCCCCAACCTCTCTCATTTCAATGGGTTTTGGCACCCATGTCCCTTGTCTAGCAAGTGCTACTTAATTGATATTGAGACATCTCTGTCATAAAGCAGTCTCATAGTTCCTCATTCACATAATCAGGGTGACAACACTTTATTCCTCCTGCCCCAATAACAAAGAAATTGGGGATCCCAGAGCTGTCAAAATAACAATCCCAGGCTGCCATGGGCTATGCTTGGTGGAGTGGGTGTGCCAATGCAAATACCGAAAATTCCTTTCCACACTCCCCCTAATTCACCGCCAGATGTCAGGGCAGAGCTCATCCTGACTCTGCTTACAGAAGCTATACCCCTCAATAAGACCCCTAATTCACCAAAGTACTTAAACACATGCTTAAACCTCACTGACTTCAATGGGACTGAAAGTTAAGCACAGGCTTACGAGTTTTGCTAAACATGGTTGCATGGCTGTCTGCTCGTCAAGACTCAAATGTGTGACACTGGGCTGTGTGACAAAGAGCGTGTCATGTCAACTGCAGAACATGGTGGCATCTGGGGTTTCTTTAGACATGGCTTAGCATTTCTCAAAGATGTTTTTCCCTTCATTTAAACAGCTGCTTTGCAAAAGAGATCTAATTCAAATAAACATCAAAGACGCTCAAAAGTTGGCTCCCCAGCTGAACTGAAGTTGGACCGCTGAAATGCTGAGCTCTTTCCTGAATCTGGAACACCTAGCTTACAGACAGGTTCTAAAATGTACAAAAATAAGATGTGAAATATAGATGAATCTTACCAAATGTCAAGGCAAACGACCTCATGTCATTTGAAGCTTTTTCTTTATATATATATAAATTCAAGAAAAAGCTTCAAATGACATGAGGTCGTTTGCCTTGACATTTGGTAAGATTCCTCTAATCACAGCTTCTAATGTCTCCTGTCCATTTTCAGTGGTACGCTTAACGATTGTTGGCTGAACTATCTTTGATAGCTTTTCAGGTAAGGAACATCTGCCCGTTTCAGATAGACTGGCCAAGATTCATTTCTGTTTCTTTTTCCACACAAAAGATTTAATTAGAAATCCATTGTGTTCCAGAGATATTTCTCTATTTGTGCACTTTAAAAGCTGGCATGGTCTTGCACTAGACGGCTGGATTTGGAAAACTCCAGAGCACTCAGTCACTTGGAACCTTTTAAAGTTTCTCTCCATCCCATGTTCCAAATAGTCCTGGAACTAAATGTGTCTAAATTATACATGTCATGCAAAATGCAGCAGTCTCCTCTCATTCACATAATGAGCAGGAACACTCTTCCACTGTAAACTATGAAATGCTTTAGTGGCTTATATAATGTATCACTCATGTATAATTTTGCTAGGCAATATAGAACCTCCTCCTGTATGAAGCTAATGTATCAAACAGCAGAAGGAAAATATAGAAAATTAAGTTGGTTTGATTCACTTTTAGCTCATAACATAATTTATTGATTGCTTGGTATTATGTGTGACTGCAGCTAAACTTTTGCAAGGTGCCTGATTTTGCCTTGCCTTAGGCAGAGCCAGCTCCAGACACCAGTGGAGGAAACATGTGCCTGGGGCTGCACATGCTAAGGGGCCGCACTGGCCTTAGGGAAGAATAGTCTTGTGGATAAAGCACAAGACAAGGACTAAAGGGATTTGAGCTCTTCTCCCAGTAAACTGTCTTTTGCCTCCATGAAACAGAATACAATGAAAGAGAAGTCCTTGGTCCTTGGTCCTGAACTAGGCTGTATATCTCCTCAGTACGTAGAACTTTCTTCATAAAGTGACACAAAGGAGGTGGCGCCCACATAGACTCAGAAGGATGCATTTATTTTTGTCGGTTCCTAACTAGCTTGTAAGTGCCTCAGGGTAGAATCACATCAGATCATCTGTTATGAGAGGCACCTAGCACACTGTAAAAAAAAAAAAATTGTATAAAACCCATATTAGGAGAACCTGACTCTTTGGCCTCCTTTAATGGCTGGCCCACATAAGAGAAAATCAGTCTGCTACTCCATCCAGCTAGCAGATTTACTTCTTTAGTTCAAGTGTTAGCATCTCATGGTTTTAGAAAGAGGGGGCTCAGGTTCAAGGCCCAAGTAGGGTCAATTTAAATTATAATAAACATTAATAAATAAATATAAAATATATTACCCACCTATCTTGTCTTAATAATAAATATGTCATTCAGAGGTTACTGAAAGAAAATACTCCTCACATTTGAAGTATCTGGCTTTATTTAGCCTAGAGCAGTGGTTCCCAAACTTGGTTCGTGGCTTGTTCAGGGTAAGCCCCTGGCGAGCCACGGGACACTTTGTTTACCTGGACCGTCCACTGGAACGGCCACTCACAGCTCCCAGGGGCTGCAGTTCACCGCTCCCAGCCAATGGGAGCTGCGGGAAGTGGTGGCCCGGTCCACGCCACTTTCTGCAGCTCCCGTTGGCCGGGAACGGTGAATCGCTGCCATTGGGAGCTCCAAGCAGCCATACCTGCAGGCACTCAGGTAAACAGAGTGTCTTACCCTGAACAAGCCATGAACCAAGTTTGGGAACCATTGGCCTAGAGGAAGTTGAGCCAGGGCACCCAATTCTTCAACGAATTCATTGGAATTTAGTCTGGAACTCTGCTCTATTTACTTCCTCCCCCCCTTTTTTTTGGTGCACTTTTATTGATATCAACAGATTGATTTTAGTTGAAAGTCCAAAGAAAAATGCAGAGCTGTTACAAAACAGAAAGAAACAAAACCAAAGGAAGGTGACTGGAAGGATATGGAGCAATGCTGAAGCCCTGCTAAGACAAGAATAAAATCTGCTGGCAGCGTCTAATTAGAGGACCCAAGGCAGCAGGAAGCACTGGACCTACAGCAAGAGAGGATATTTTAGAAAACAGGAATCAATCATTTGCACAAAGGGAGGGAATGCAGGCACACAAGGGCTGATCCTGCTCCCATCATGATAATGGTCTCAAGGAGTCAAATTCATTCCTAAGTGGACTTGGAAATTGCTTTATCTTATATCTTCTTTTGGCTGTGTTTTTCTTGCTACTACCCATTCTTCCTTCCCTTGGTACGTAAATTATATCATTTTGTGTTCAGTTACTCCATTTACATCACCTACATGATACCACATTTGACCAACTGTGTCACCTGGTCATAATGGCTTTTCCTGTTGCAATATCCTCAAAGGCCAAGTCTTTGTTGTCAGTCTCCATAATCTTTGTGCCAAGCCTAAAGTCAAACATGGAAGCAGTCCCTGCAGGTGACTCTGGGATCCTTACTGCATCACGTCAGTAGTGATGGAGAGTGGGGACAACCCAGCTTTAAATATGCACAGTCTCTGAGCTGGGCCAGGAATGGGTACATCCCCTGTCTTTTTGAATTGACACACACATTGTCTTCTCTTTTTTGGTTCCCCCCACCCCCCAGAATATTGCAGGATAAGACTTTCAAATCTGGCAGCGGATTTAAGATGAACAAAGTCAATAACACAAAGCAGCCTCCATTTCTCCATCGAAATAAATGGAGATTTTTACCTCTGCAGGTCCCAGACCCAGTGTTGTGCCCTCTGCCCCTCTAGGCTGCACTGGAGGAGCAATGCCAGAATGACCTTTGTAAGCCAGAACTATATATTCTGATCTGCCGAGACAATGACTGGATCAGCAGAAGAATAAATTGGGGCATCTTTGTACACACTGCTTGGAGTAGTGCCTGTTTATTTTTAAGCCATGCTATTGTCAAAATGAATTCCTCAAGCATCCAAAGGTTAATTTGCTTTTCATAACTATGCATTAAAAGAAGTGAGAACTTCATTCTTTCCTTGGAGAGACTTGACCTTTTATTCATGTATATTTTTCAAATCCTGTCCTCCACTGTTTATGCCCCAAGCAAGAATGTCACAAGCTGTCTTAGCAGCGAGCACAGCCCACAAAGACAAGCAGGGGTAAGGCAAGGAGAGCAGGTGGGAAACACTGATGTGCTACACTGAGGTAACAGTCTTTCTGCCTGTCCCTCGCAGAACATCTGCAATCACTTCTCCCACCTCCTTTCACCTACAGCTACTGAGGAAGGCAGGAAACCACCCGCATGTTGTGAGGGTGAGAGAAAGTGTAATGTGACTTAGCAGCCTCCCATCCTGGGGTGCCGGAACAATGTGTATAGCGGGGGCGCTGAGAGCCATGGAACCAAACCGTAAACCCTGGATATGATGGAAACCACTTCAAGCCAGGGGGTGCGGCAGCTCCCCCTACACCTCTAGTTCTAGCACCTGTGCTCACATCAGGCAGCGAGGAAAGTGGGCTAACCCCAAACCACCACTCCAAATGCCGGGATAGTTTGGCTCTGATTCTGATTGTCATGACTGGCTTACAGCTGTTACAATGAGCTAACCCTAACTCATGGGTTGGAATCTACAGTGCACGTTGACAGTTGCTATTGCACTGATGGAGCAGGCCATTATATTGCCACCTATTGACACAGCCTCACCCTGGGCTAACAGAGTGTTGCCGAGTGACAATGTTGTCAGTGAAGTTGCAACACTATTGTGCCATGATGCTGAGCCATGATTTTGTTCGTTCAGGATTATGTACTTGGCCTGTAATGAACAGGACAGGCCTGAAGATTTCAAGGAACAACAGCAATCTGACAAGCACTGCCCCTTCCTCTACAGAACACATTGCCTATGCAGTACACCTAGTTCCTGCCAGCCCAGATAGCTGAGGACAAATTTGCGTTTTTCCCATGTGCCACTATGGCTGGCTCTGACTGATTTCAGTCCAGTGAAATTATTAACCATTTTTATTAGTACTTGCTGTACTGTGGGTAAGGCAGTTATTGTTTTCTGATACCTCCACCTTCACTGCTGTACCAGATCCCTATAACAGTAACAGGAGCTTGCAGGGGAACACCAATACAAACCAGGAGAGGAATAGACTTTGCATCGTCCACCCCAATATGCCTGTTTTTCTCTGAAACCACAACCAGGAGACACAAGAACATCTATGGTTGATGTTACTGTGAAAGCTTGTCGATGTAGAAGGCATTCAAGAACAAATCATCCCTATGTAAAGAACACCAGTAGTTTCCCCTGGACTCATGCAAGATATAGCTGCCCAAGAATGTCAAACGCTTTGTTCACTAAGGGCCACATTGTGCCACCCTTACTCATGTCGAACAGTCCCTCTCTCCTTACGTCATCCCACTGATTTCAAGGGTGGCACAGTTGGACAGTAATGAATTTCAGAAATTCTCGTTTGCTCTGAAGTTCATGAAGTTTTATTTCAATCAAGGCTAATCCAGCCCTTTTTCAAGAGGCCTGCACCCTCCCTGCAGGGTGATTTTTTGCATTAGGTTTTCATATTTGCCACTAAGAGAATGCATAGCAGAATTGCCTTGGGGAATTACAAGAGGCCAATGATTTTGGTAGGGAGTTAAGAGCATTTATCTGCATCTGTCTCCTGTTTTAAGATCACTTCCTCTAGTGATGCAAAGTATGAATAATACCAGGTGATTCTGATGGTGTTTAATGTAGCAGACAGGGCTGGCTCCAGCTTTTTTGCCGATCCAAGTGGTGAAGAAAAAAAAAAACGCCAATCGGCGTCACTTTGGCGGGAGCTCAATCGCGCCTCTTCGTTCTTCAGCGGCAATTCAGTAGCGGGTCCTTCGCTCCCTCTTCCTGTTCAGCGGCACTTCGGTGCCAGCTCAGAGAGGAAGAGAGGGACAGAAGGACCCGCCACCAAATTGCCACCAAAGACCCAGACGTGCCACCCCTTTCCATTGGCCGCCCCAAGCACCTGCTTCCTTTGCTGGTGCCTGGAGCCAGCCCTGGTAGCAGGAGTTGCATATTCTTCATACAAAGTGGTAAGGACTCAAGGGGCCAGACAAGCTAGAAGAATTACACTTTGGCCTATAGGGCGGTCACCATTTGCCATCACCCGCAGGGGCTGAAAATTATAACCCCATCCACCATCCTCCCAGCAGGATTCAAGAAAAAATGTGGATAGTTACATAGATTCCTATGGTACCTTGCAATAAGAACAGGCTTGATTGTTTAACACTAGCGATTCTTGCCCATATGCATAGGCATAAACTGATCAGGAGCTTCAGAGGCAGGCATGGGATTTCCCGCAGGGTGGATTAATTAGTGACTTCCTCAGGAGGATGGAGGGGGCATCATCTATTAGGGAATAGGTGACTGTACCTCACACAACTGATTGTTTGAGACTGCAGAGTAGAGCATACAACACTGGGGAACTGGGGCATTCCTGATACCTTCCATGGTTTTCCTCCCCCCGCGCCCAGAGGGCACAGTCTAATCCTGGAGTGTCACATATCTTTAGGTATTTTTAAATGGATTTTGCCTGCCAAATGTAAGTGCAGAGAATGTGAAAACAGTGGGCTTGGGTTAGCAAAATGAGGTTGTGGACACATGCCAGAAGGACCACCAAAGCGATCTAGGACGGGCCTTGAGAGTCAGTGGAGAATATGAAGGCTGTGAGGGCAGTGAAGATCTAAAGTAGCATAAAATAGTAGTGAAGAGGCATCGGATCTTCTGTAGCACAGAAAAGGGCCAGCAGCACATTAAAGGAGGCTATAGATGGAGAAGCAGCAGCCACAAAGCAAAATGAGATCAGCAGGGAAAGAATGGAAGAGGTCTGGGTAAACATCATAGGGATGGTCAACATGGAAGGAGTCAGGAAGCAAACTGCTAGGTTATGGGAGCATTACAGATTGCTAGGTAACTGTTGAGAAAGGCTGGGAATGCCTAGAAGAGCCAGAGGGCAAGGAAGAGGGCAGAGGGCTGGCAGTGAAAAAGGGAGAGGAACCCAGTAGAGGTCTTGGGGGAGGTAGCCCAATATGATGCATGCAGGGTTCTGATTTTTTAACCAAAGCTAAAGCAGGCTGAAGCCAAACAAGCAACATACATGGGTCTTATTTAATATTCACTGTGAAGCGATAGGAGAAGATAAAATAATTGGCGACAGCAAGTCCCATTAGAAACACTTGTGAAACTAAATCTGGATATAGAGACCCCGAAGTGACTGGGGCGGGCAGAGCCAGTGCAGTTTGGAGTGGAAAGCCTTTTGTGCTCAGCAGTGGAGTGTGACGATGATGGATGACACATACCAAAGGAGCAGCTCTCAACTTTTTAAAAAAACTACTGCCGCATGATAACCAGAGGGAAACGCATCCTGACCCGATGAGGCAGGAAAACCCTGTTCACCTTTTTCTATTAGCATCTGTAACCATGGGAATTCCCCTGCGGCCCACTGAAGATATCTTGGAGAAAAGACCATCTGGGAAAGATCAAAAGAAGAGTGAGGGCATGGCACAGTTTTAATCCAGAGAAACTCTCTCCTGTGCCTCAAGTCATCACATTGTGTTTTACCTAACGCTGACTGAACAGAGCAACAGGGCTGAAATGAAAGATGTCGTTTAGGACACTAGCAGGAGCATAGGAAGGGGGTCCAGGAGAAGAGAGATGGTGGAGCTGTTACATTTTGTTAGTTTGCTTGTGTCAAGTATCCTGTTAAATCCTGCTGCCTTCAGACAGATTACAACCCACTCTTCCTCATGGCACTGCTGCCTGGCATCACTGTGCGGCTAGCCCACTTGCATTTCTATAAGGTATGTTTCAAACTGGACCTCAGGTGAATTCACGCTCCAAGTGTGTCTCCAACCAAAGCTCATGGAACAGCAGTGACACAGATCAAAGGAAGCTGTGTCACCTAAAATGAACAAGCAGAAGTGTCCTTCCCAGTGTTGACCCTCCTTCCCCAATTTGCTATAACAAGCCCTTTGACTTCAAGTGAAGGCAAAAGGCAAGCGTCCTGAGATACCTTCTCCGAGGGTTTTTTGCTTTAGTATGCATGATATTGAAATGTACTTAAAGGATGGTAAAGAAGAATGTATGCAAATATGCAGGCTGGTACCACACTGCTGCCAGAATGCAGGAAATGAGCAGCCCTCCATTCTCAATGACAGCAGAGAAAGAAACGAATTAGTGCAACTTCATCCTCACTGCATGAAGTAGAGTAGAAGATTATTCATACACTTATTATGTTAGTACATTACCGATATATTTCTGTTTGTTTGTGATTAGTACATTCCTTGCAAAAATCACCTAGGAAAACAAACAACAGGTACCAGCCAAAAGTTTTAAGAATCTGGCATTTTCTACATCCTACAGTTTAACAGCATTCTCAAAGCATCTTGGAGTTTGGTTCATCAATAGGCCTTGGTACAAATCTGGCCTGCCAGTCAACACTTCTTAACTTTTACAGACCGTCTTGTGGGTAAAGATAGTTGAAAGCATAAGTAACTCATACCAAAAGAAATAAAACCACCCATCACAACAACTCAAATGCATAACCGCAAGTGCACCATGGGATGAATATATTATGAGCACGGAACTTCCATCACACTATGTGCTTACACACAGCTGGCTACATTTTGTTTAGCGAAGGGCTCACCTCGGATCTCCTACATTGTCATGCACCATGCAGGCACATCTCTTGGCCATCATATTAACAGGAAGGCAGGGAGTGATAATACTGGCCCAGGCTGGGTCTTAAAAAAAACAAACAAAACAACCTACATTACATAGGAAATAAAAGGAACTTGGATGTCATTACAATAGCTGCTGTCCCTGCTCTCACTGCCTAAGGCATGAAAATATACCTGCCAATTGTAACATTCTGTCCAGGACTTTGGAAAAGCCAAAGAAGAGACTCCCTCCACAGAGAATTCTTCCCAGATTTCACATTGGTCCAGTGCATGCTTGGACAGGATGCTGACATTTGAACAGTGCTGTGTGCATACCTCTGCAATATAGGCATGACTGAGGGAACCTCTAGACAGCGATTAAAAAAACATGGCTGGCCCAGGTCAGCTGACTCAGGTTCATGGGGCGTGGGCTCCAGGCTGAAAAATTGATGTGTAGACATTTGGGATCTGACTGGAGCCTGAGCTCTAGGACTCTGTGAGGGTGGAGGGTCGCAGAGCTCAGGCTCCCTCCAGCCCAAGCCCAACCATCTACACAGAAATTTTTCAGCCCAGAGCCCGAGCCCCATGAACCTGAGTCAGCTGACCTGGGCCAACCATGGCCATGCCATGGGTCTTTTATCCCTTTGTAGATGTACCCTAAAAAGCCTCATTGCTTAGGGCTTACGGAGCTCTCGGGAATCTGGGGCACATCAGCTGCAGGAAAGGAACCCTCAGGCGGTGAGTTGTGATCTCCAGGCCAACACGGAAGAGTCAGTAACAATCCAGAGTGCAACAGATCAGAAAGAACAAGCCAAACCAAGCCCTCCAGAAGGCACACTAACAAGAAAAGGGCAGTTTGAGGCTGCAGGACAACAATGAACACTAGCCCCTAGAAAGTCTGCCCACAGTCTCAAACAATGAGATTGCACAGTGCAAAGATCCTGGCAGCCAAGGCCTTCTGACATTCAGTGGTGCACTAGCAGCTGCTAACTTCACCACTCCAGGTTGAGGGAGGAGGCAAAGAGAGAAAGATAGCTGAGAAAAGGATTCTGCATCAGGATGCTGCAATATCCCCACTGGGATATGATGTCGTAAACGCTATGGCTCATTTCAATCCCTCTCTCAGAAGAGCTGCAGTGAATTGACCTCTGTTCACCAAGCACAACAGCCAAGGATGAGGCAATGAGAAAACTGTACCACCAGTGCGAGAACTCACTGACACCATGGCAAAAACCAATACACTGGATGACTGCTCGGAGTGTCTGTGATCTAGAGGGTGGAAAGACGGATGATCAGAATGCAGAAAAGAGACACACAGAAGAGAATTCCAGTCCTGCTCCAGGTACCTCACAGCACTTTACAAAGCAATGAATGACACTAGACCTGTACGAATTTGTAAAGCATCATGTCCACAATACAACACATGGGACAACACAGATAAGACAAACAAATAATAATATAACAGCCATGTAGACAAGCACAGCAGCCATTACCAGCTCAGTCACAGCTCACATACAAGAGTGGACATGAAAACTGATTTACTGAAACAAGTTACTGGAATGACGGGTTCCCCCCACCCTGGGGTGCCACCTGGAACTGGGGTACCACTGAGCCCTCTGATCCACCAGCCTGGGCTCCCTCTCACACGTGTTGCTGTGACAAGCAGCAAAGACCTCCAAGCTTGTACATTCACCAGCATTCACACAGGTAGGGACACACTCAGCTGCAGTCACGTGCTGGCTCTCTAACCCAGGGCCAGCTCCAGGCCACAGCGCGCCAAGCACGTGCTTGGGGCAGCATGCCACAGGGGGTGCTCTGCTGGTCGCCGGGAGGGCGGCAGGCAGCTCCAGTGGACCTCCTGCAGGCATGCCTGCGGAGGGTCCGCTGGTCCCGCGGCTCCAGTGGAGCTTTCGCAGGCACACCTGCGGGAGGTCCACCAGACCGGCGAACCAGCGAGCGGCAGAGTGCCCCCCGCGGCGTGCCACTGTGCTTGGGGCGGCGAAATGGCTAGAGCTGGCCCTGCTCTAACCACCAGCCTAGGACCCCAGAGCAGTACTGTCTGTCCTGGTCAGATCTGTCCAGTGTATGGGTTTAACAGCCGGACCTCACTCTCCCTACAACAATACACCTGGAAACACCTGAGGAATAAAGACCAAACAGGGGGGAAGTGATGGTTCCAGGCTAGAGAGATTTCTAGTATGTGTATGAAAACCTGAGAAATCCAAACTGAAAAGCCAAGGCAACTTGTGCCGTAAGAATCTACCAGCCTGTTTATCACTCAGAGTGAGAAGTTGTTAATTCATATCCTACCTATCTAGTATGTTAAGCTCAGTTAGCAATTTTGTTTATTTACTAGGTAATCTGTGCTTTAATCTGTTTGCTATCACTTATAATCACTTAACATCTATCCTTTTGTAGATAATAAACTTATTTTATGTTTTAATCCAAATTATAGAAGCTGTTTTGAGGCTAGCTTGGTGGATCTAAGTACTGAAATGGCCAAAAGCTTTGGGGATTGTCTGCCACATACTTTGCAGTTTGCCTTAATTAAGTAACCTCAATGTGGCTCCCCTGGGACCCTGGTCACAATTGGGATATTTTATATGGTTTATTTTAATGTCATTGCATCTTTCAACTCCAACCTACAAAGATATTCATGAAAGGGCCCTTGATCTGATTTCTCGTTCCCAGGGCAGAGACAAAACCAGCAAAGACTCATTCTATTCCAATGAAGGAATCAGTATGTACCAGTTCACCAATGTTACAGAAGAAAATTCTCTCTGAACTTTCTAGCTCAACCCTGCAGAAATCACTGATGATGTCAGCACACAGTTTTTGTTGGGAAAATCAACATTCTCAGTCACCAGCCTCAGCCAAGTTCTGCCATCAATCAGCTGCAATAACAAAGAAATGTTTTATTCAGAGTTCAAGCTCAGCCACAAGGGCAATAAGCAATCAGCCTGGCTAGCTATTGAGACTGATCTGGAGAGCTGAGATGGGTGCAAAGAGGAAACTGACAAGTGGCTGGATGCATCTCTTAAATGTAACAATGGATGAAAAACAACCCCAAATGGAACACTTCACATTTTATAGCATCTTATAGCCAAGTATCCCAAAGCACTTTTCAAACACTAATTTAATCTCACAACAATGCTTAGGTGAGGAGGGTGACGATGAAAATGCATAGCAAAAGTTCATTACTTATCATTTGTTGTTATCCTGCCTTAAAACATGCAGTCATCCATTTGTGTGTCTTAGGGAACCAACCACACAGCATTTATGTTGAATACTGAATAGCAGAAGCATCTCCTTCACAAACAACTATCAGGCTCAGAATTCTCTGAAAAGCTGAACAAAGAACATTCACCCCTGCGGGACACGTTCTCCAGACTCAGCGTCAGTTCCTGATCGATTCAGACCACGCCATGAAATAAAGGGAGGACAAAAGTAACTCTGAGCCCCCTTTGTACTCTCCATATTCTCAGGTGACTTAGTGACCTGTCTTCTCTCCTTCTTCCCCAGGTAAGCGGCTCTAACTTACATTCTGGCTTCAGTGGCCACTTAGGCACCATCCAGCTCCCCAGACTAGCTGGACCAAAGCATGCCATATGCACACGGTCTCCTTCCCCAGCACACCCTCTGTGGTGGCAGCTTTGGGAAGAGCTGATGCTGCAGCCCTGCGCCACTTCAGAACTCCTTATGCTGGGGGTATTCCCCAAGAACCACTTCTGCCCCCTTTCCATAATGGGTCCCCATGCAATGGAGAAACACCCCCATTATTCATAAACTTGAAGGTGGCTCTTATACATTCAGCAGGGATGGGTGTAGCGGACTTCTCTGTTTTTCTCCAGTTCCCCTCTCGGGAGGTTCTAAAGCCTGCTGATCTTGTCTGCAGTCATATTTCTAGTATTTATGTCTGGATGCCCGGAAACCTTTGGGCCGGCGACAGGAGCAGCAGCAGCAGCCTGTTATTTTAATATCAACTCTTGCCCTTGGAAAAGATTAAAATCCAGCACATCCTTTGAATGAGAAATGAAATGTATTCTGCAGCAAGCCTTACAAGCAGCTCACATCACTGTCAACTAAGTTACACCAAGGATGTGCAAAGAAAATTCCCATTTAAAAAAACTGAATTAGAAATGAATTGCAATAGAATTTGATTTTCCTGCAATTTTATTAGCTGCAGGTTCATAAACTACCATGGAAAAAGGAAGGGAACCCAAATCATTCCTAACATGCTATGAAAAGGCAGCAAAGCAGAGGGGACAAAAAAAAGCATTTAAAAAAATATTAAATCTACAAATTATAATTTTATCTCCCTCTGGCAGTAAATAGCTCCTACAGATGTGCTGAGGTTATTAGCTCATAAAATGCCAAGGAAAATGAGTTCTCTATTGAATCCCAAACAACCCTCCCAGCTACACTCCCATCAGAGTCACAACAGGAAACAACATGTTGCATGACATTTGCTCCCACCAAAATCTGCACCGTTTTCAGAACGATAGTATGACCGCAGTGAACTTAGCACTGGCTGGGTCCTGGGTGGAAGAAAGGACTTACAACTTGTCCCCCAATGGCCACTCCACTCCTCTTCACATGTCAGGAGTCACATTCATACATTCCAAAGCCAGAAGAGACCACTGTGACATCTAGTCTGACCTCCTGTATAACACAGGCCAGAGAACTTGCCCAAAATTATTCCTAGAGCAGATCTTGTAGAAAAAATCCAAGCTTGATTTAAAAATGGTCAGTGATGGAGAATCACTGACACTGGCAAATTGTTCCAGCGATTAATGTAAAAAATGTACACCTTATTTCCAGTCTGAATTTGTCTAGCTTCATCTTCACCCACTGGATCGTGTTATACCTTTCTCTGCTACACTGAAGAGCCCACTATTAAATATTTGTTCCCCATGTAGACACTTATAGATTATAATCAAGTCACCCCTTAAGCTTCTCGTTGTTAATCTAAATAGATAGACTCAAAGAGCTCGATCACTATAAGGCATGTTTTCTAATCCCTTAATCATCCTCGTGGCTCTTCTTTGACAGGTTCTCCAGGTGATGATTACCTTACACATTCCTTTGCCTGAGGATCACAGCTATCCAGTTGGGTCCTGAACAATTCCAGTTTCAGGTCCCAGTTCTACAATTCTTTCTACATGGGCAGACCCTTGCATGGAAGCCCATTAACTTCAAAGATCTTCATGGAGCCCATTGCAGGATGGAGGCATGAGGGATTACCTTCTGTCCAAAACTCCCTCTGTCTTTTCAATTAGAAACATGTCTCTTTAAATATCTGCCATGTGATTCTAGCAGCCACATTCCAACGCAGAAGTAGCTGCATTTCAAGGTTGAGCAAGTGATCCTGGTACACATAATTTCATAAAGAAGGGTCCTGTAGGATGAAAAGCTCTAGAGAAAAGTACAGTTATCAAAGATTAAACTGAAACTGCTCCTAAAGGAAAATAACTGATTTACTGTCACCTGCACTACACATGCCTTCAGTACCCAGCTTGAGGATGGGATCGAAATCATTTCAGTTGCTGTTCAGCTCCCTTAAGTGAATCCATTTGAAGAAAGCTTTACAGTAGTTTAGTACTGTAGCAAAAGGATATGCTTGCTTTCTGGTATATTGGTCTATTTGGCTTTAAGGTGGTAAAATGATTCAGCAAAACAGTACAATCACAGTTGACAAGTGGCCATGTGACAGGAGTCTAATTGGCACAGTCTCAGTAGATAAGCCAAAGACTGACTGAGCTATGGAGACTGGACAGTCTTCTCACCCCAATGAAGTCCTGTTCAGGTCAGTGTTGGGGCACATTGGTGGTGGATAGTATTGACAAGGGCTGGTGGGTAGATTGCTTGCACCATAGGTTCTAAAATTTTGAATTGTCTCCTAGGCCAGGTCTACACTGCGACTTTAAATCGGTTTAATGGCCGATATACCGATTTAACGCTGTACCCGTTCACACGACGTTGTCATTAATATCGAGTTAAACGGCTCCTTAAATCGATTTCGGAAC
>NC_133776.1:84347031-84381279 GCF_003597395.2 Chelonoidis abingdonii
AAGAGAGGATTGCGTTCCTCAGCTATCCATATCTCCCACTTCCGGGTGAGAGCACAGTGCTGAATGGGGCAGAAAACATTGCCCCGGGTGGTGGCGGTACAGCCTCACCCTCCTTTGTGAAGGCAGCAAACAACCCCTTTGGTGCCATTTTTCCCGGAGATGGCATTGAGAAACGCCATAGCACAGCAATCATCGGACCCTGAGAACAATACGGTATCCTGACCGTTGTCCAACACCTCGCGTACTCTCTGGCCAGCAGCACTTCAGCTAACACAGAGGGTGACATTTACAGTACTCAAGGAATTATTTATTTTACTTCTCTTTCACGTGCTGGGGGGGGGAGAGAGACTGACGAGCATGTTCCACGAACCACGCCAGACAACTGTGTATTCAGCTACAGAATTGGGCGCTACCAAGAATGCAAATAAGTTTTCAAGAGACTGCTGTGGAGACTGGTAGCTGTTAGTCCTATTACCCCATCCCTCCCTCCTCCATGACATCACGTTTGAAGTCTCTGGCTTCCCGTTACGGTTGTCATCTGCACCGCTGTGTATCCATGGAACGTTTATTACTTTCAAACGCTTTGCATTCTTCCTGTTCTTTAACGGAGCCTCTGATAAACAGATTCTGTCTCACCGATACAGCGATCAGATCTAGTATCATCCCGTAAGTTCAATGGCAGGAGCTACTTTTGCATTGAACTGCATCGCACCAGTGCTGATCAGAGCTGGAACCACGTGAAAGCAGGAAATGTCATTCTAAGTCTCGTGGGCTTTTCCTGTTTAACCGGCACTCGCGCATCCGAGTTCGATTTGGCGGACCAAGAGCGGTCCAGACTGTGCGCTGTGGGATACCTCTAGGGAGGCCAATACATGTCGATTTCCGTCCAACACGAACCCGAATCCGAGTTATCACTTTCGAATTTAGCGCTACTCCTCTCGTCTGGGAGAAAGAGAGGATTGCGTTCCTCAGCTATCCATATCTCCCACTTCCGGGTGAGAGCACAGTGCTGAATGGGGCAGAAAACATTGCCCCGGGTGGTGGCGGTACAGCCTCACCCTCCTTTGTGAAGGCAGCAAACAACCCCTTTGGTGCCATTTTTCCCGGAGATGGCATTGAGAAACGCCATAGCACAGCAATCATCGGACCCTGAGAACAATACGGTATCCTGACCGTTGTCCAACACCTCGCGTACTCTCTGGCCAGCAGCACTTCAGCTAACACAGAGGGTGACATTTACAGTACTCAAGGAATTATTTATTTTACTTCTCTTTCACGTGCTGGGGGGGGGAGAGAGACTGACGAGCATGTTCCACGAACCACGCCAGACAACTGTGTATTCAGCTACAGAATTGGGCGCTACCAAGAATGCAAATAAGTTTTCAAGAGACTGCTGTGGAGACTGGTAGCTGTTAGTCCTATTACCCCATCCCTCCCTCCTCCATGACATCACGTTTGAAGTCTCTGGCTTCCCGTTACGGTTGTCATCTGCACCGCTGTGTATCCATGGAACGTTTATTACTTTCAAACGCTTTGCATTCTTCCTGTTCTTTAACGGAGCCTCTGATAAACAGATTCTGTCTCACCGATACAGCGATCAGATCTAGTATCATCCCGTAAGTTCAATGGCAGGAGCTACTTTTGCATTGAACTGCATCGCACCAGTGCTGATCAGAGCTGGAACCACGTGAAAGCAGGAAATGTCATTCTAAGTCTCGTGGGCTTTTCCTGTTTAACCGGCACTCGCGCATCCGAGTTCGATTTGGCGGACCAAGAGCGGTCCAGACTGTGCGCTGTGGGATACCTCTAGGGAGGCCAATACATGTCGATTTCCGTCCAACACGAACCCGAATCCGAGTTATCACTTTCGAATTTAGCGCTACTCCTCTCGTCTGGGAGAGCAAACAATCGATTTCGTGATCCCACTGTGGACGCGCTAAACCGATTTTATTAGATCTGTTTTGTAATATCGGTTTAAGCTAATTCGAAATAATCGTGCAGTGTAGACGTACCCAAAGTCTCTTCACAGATAGTCTAACAGGTAACTGACAGAAGTGTCTGCCTGTTGACACAGTTCTTGGTCCCACACTATTCAATATCTGTATCAATGACCTGGAAGAACACAGCATCGTCCCTGATAAACTTTGTAGATGACACAAAAATTGGGGGAGTGGTAAAAAATGAAAAGGACAGAGCGATCAAGATAGCTTGGTAAACTGGACTGTGACCCTAAGAGCATCCCTGTGTCAGAAGGCAATGGGCTCCCTGGTATCTAACAATGAGTTTCAGCTGACCCAGGTGTCATGTAATATATCACTGGAAAACTAATGATTCACCAATCAGTAACATTCTTGTGGGATGTATCCTTCATTTGATGAGACAAGGAAAACCAGTGCCTTGGACTCTGTGAGGATCCCGACTAAAAGCCAGTTAGCCATTTCTGGAAAGGGAAGATTTATGAGGAAACTACCTTGAACAAAAGACTGTAGCTTGTTAAGTTAGGTCTTAGCCATTAGACCGACAAAGTGGGTATTCACCCACGAAAGCTCATGCTCCAAAACGTCTGTTAGTCTATAAGGTGCCACAGGACTCTCTGCAGCCATTAGAAAGTGTATTTTTACTTCTGTTCGTTTGTAACCCTTTCTATCTTTAGCCCTTATACTTGAACTCACTTAAAACCATTCTCTTTTTAATTAAATAAACTTGTTTTTACTTTTTATCTAACCCAACTCAATGCTATGATCGAAATAAAAGTGTTTGTCAAACTGCAGTTAAATTAAAAAGCTGCAATGTGTTGATTCTTTAAAGAAGCAATCAACTTCATAACTTCTGTGAGTGTTCCAGGAGAAAGTTTGACACTACAGAGGCAGATGTTTTCAGGAGAATTCAGGATTAGAGTAGTGGTGGTGTCACACTGCAAACAGTAACTAAGTAGTGACAGCCAGAGTGTAACCTGCATGTTTGTATACTGGTTGTTGGTATCCAGGCTGTGAGTCACAACCACTTTACCAAGGGTCATGGCGGAGTCTCCATCAATGACAAATTTTTAAATCAAGCTTGGATGTTTTTCTAAAAGATCTGCTCTAGGAATTTCATTTGAGGCAGTTCTGTGGTCTGAATTATACAGGAAATCAGACTAGATGATCACAATGGTCCCTTCTGGCTTTAGAATCTACAAATCTATGAAAGTCCAAGATTACTTTGAGGGTAAATTTTGGATGCATACTCAGCAAAATCTTATCCTTGTGGAATATTGTGTATGGGGGGATTAGGCATAAGGGACCCTAATTTTCCTATCCTTCTAGCTCAAGTGATGGCAACTAGAAAGGAAACCTTCATAGATAAACTGGTCAGAAAGCATGTCACTGGAGGTTCAGACATGAACTCAGTCAACAGCAAGAGGACCAATATAAGATCCCATATCAGAGCAGGTCTAGCTACTGGAAGGAAGGTTCTAACGAGGCCTTTTAGCAAATATATGATCAATAGATATGTTTAAATGGGGTGGTTGTCAGTTGGAGGGTGAAAAGCACCAATACCCACCAAGTATACTCATAGTGATCTAAGGGAAAAATCTGAGATCTTAAAGGAAAGAAGATGGACAGGTTCCTCTGGGGACACTGAGACCAAATGGAAAACCTTTCTCTTAGCCAGTAACACTTTCTGTTGGATTCCTTTCTGCTATTGTTGAGGCTGGCTATGAATGGCTTCCAAACATGTCTGTTCTAGGTTTGATGCCCATCCAAATACCACATCATGAGGCAGCAGAAATCTGGATTGGGATGTCTGACCTTGCCTGTTTCCTGGGTCAAGAGGTATGGAAAGGATTAGATATTGATGGCTGTATGAGCTGACATCTGGAGAAGACTGGGAAACAAAAACTGTTTGGCCCATCTGGAAGTGATGAGGATTATCACCACTTCAACCTGCTGGATCTTCCTTAGACCCCAAGGCAAAAGTAGAATGGGGAGGAAGGCGTACCTTAAGTGTCCCGACCATGGGATTAGAGGCATCTCCACTGAAGTTCTCATGTTGAGCCCCGTGAAGCAGTACATCTTGTGTTTTCCGTTCTCCTGGGAAGAAAACAGGTCCCAACCGTGAGACTCCCATTGTCAGAATATGCTCCACAAACATGCAATTGTGTAGTTTCCATTTGTGGCCATTAGAGAAGTGCTTGCAGAGGCTGTCCCCAATGTACTATGTACTCCTGGGAGGTGTAGTGCTGGTAGGGTGATCTGGTGACAAACACTCCAGTTCCACAGATTACCTCCTCCATGCATAGGTAAGTCTAATCCACTGCTTAATTATCCTTATAATTAGAATATTTTTCCTAATATCTAACCTAAATCTCCCTTCCTGAAGATTAAGCCAAGGTACTTGGGACATCTCCTCATTCCCACAGAATGTGCATAATGCAGATATCCCCTCTTTTTAAAAAGTCATTATAATTGGTTGCTTTTATAGCTAAAGTTCCCCCTGGCATATAGAGGGGGCATTGCAAGGAGTCCTAATTTCTCATATCCCCTCGCAGCCATTCCTTTGGCCCTGCTATAGTCTTTCCCAGCCTGCATATTCTTCTGATTCTTCTGTGATTTGGCCCTTTGGCCAAGTCATATAAAAGTTTAGTCCTGTTCCAGGGTACTCCAAGGCCCAAAATAAACTCCACCACCAACCATAGGCTGAACCAACTGTGGGCTCAACTCACAGTTCTCTTGCTTATCAGGGCACTCACCCCCTGGGCTTTTCCCTCTTGGAGTCCAAACATGACATAAACCACAATGGTCTTGCCCCTTCTGGCTTCCTTCAGTCCACTTTCCTCTTGCAGAACACTGGCGCCTGGACTGCCTGCCTGGAGCCTGGGCCCTTGTGCCAGCAGCCCACCACAGGGGTTTGCTCCACTCTTGTGCCTCAGCTTTCTAGCCACAACCCAACACAACCACTCTCCTTCACATAGCCAGCTCCAACAGAGCACCCTCAAGCACCTCTCAAGGCCCAGGGACCTCAGGAAGGATTATCTAGATCTGCCCCCTGCAGCAGGAAAGCAATCAGTCAATCACCCCACAGGTGGAGCATGTCTCTGATTACAGTTTTTTCTCTTCTCTTGGGGGAAACTCCATCACGTCATGCATAGTCTTTTTTTTCTCCTTCCCTATGGAGAACATAGACACACCTGCCTTCCTGTTTTCCATGTGAATTCAGTGCTGCTTTGAAGTTCCATGATTGACAGTCCTTGAAACTGAAGCCATCTTTCTATCCGCAGAAAAAATTTAGCACTGGTGGCAGTATCAAAAGCCCTATGCCTCCCTGGCAACATGCCTCCAATCTGTCCTGGAGGAGCCCCCTGTAGGGAAAGCAGAGTCTCTATGACCCATTCCAGACAGGACTTTCTCTTCCGACTGACCACAAAGAGGAGAAAGGGCAATTAGTGACAAACACTGATGAGGTCATCTCTCCATTGTGGAAAGGACTCAGGGCCACCAACTCATTTAACCAGCATCTTCTTCACTGTGCATTTATAACATTTCATTCTTGCTGAGCTTCCTTCTATACTATATAGCTCAGATTTGCTTTCAAAATATATATGTAGCCTAACATGACTGCCTGTCTTGTTCATTCAACATGAGTACCCCTCCCGCCTAGCATGTAGGGCTTCTTTGTGATGAGTGTTCAGTCCAAAGATGGCAATGAAGAAGGTAATAAGAGATATATTATGGGGCAAGTCTATTGGGCAAAGTGGGTAGTGGCCATTTTGCTACCTCTGCTGAGATGTCATGTAAACTTTCGTAGCGTTCCAGGAGCACTGTTTGCAGAAACTTCTGCACCTGTTTGTGCTACGACTTCATTAATTACTTGATAATCATCAGAAATGCTCTAAACCTCATCATCTTGATGTGTTGAAATCAAAATCCCCTGCAGTGGGCAAGGAACAACTAGGGAAATGGCCATGCTACTTATATCCTGTTTATTATCCCTATCTCCTTCCAGTTCTGAATCCCATAAGCATCGCTGGAGCAGACTCCACACTGCAGATTATATGATATTTCCATTCTAATGTTGTTACAAATGAGAAGCTCAATTTGGAAAAAACTAGGGGATCCCAAATGAAAATTAATTTTTTTTCCTTCTGATTGGTCTTGATGCAGCAAAACACCCAATTGCAGCAATGACTTTGATGGTATTTATATAACAACAACAACAAAAACAGCCTGATGGAGTTACGTAAGTGACATATTTTCACAAGAAAAAGATATATTCCAGCAATTGATTCTAATGCACCTCATAAACAGGCTTTTCTTCCACATAAGACAGGTTCTTTCCATTTATAGTGAGTAATGCAAGAAAGATCTCCACTATCCTCTGATATTTTTTTTAAATCTTCTTAACTATTCCAACTCATTTGAAAGAATTATAAAACCAAGGACCTCATGATAAGTAAAGATTATATGGTACTCTTTATAAGTGGTCCTAAGTAAAGCACAGGATCTGGTCCAGAAGGTGAATATAGCTGAAATATTTGGTAATAGCGGCCCTAATGTAATTAAATTCAGCATCTTCGATGAGGGAAAAGTGCAACGAAACCCACCACAGTAGATACAGTGTACCTGGATTTCGGAAAGCCCTTGAAAAGGTCCCACACAAAAGGCTCTTGAGCAAACTAAGCAATCATGGGATAGAATGAAGGTCCTCTCATGAATCAGTAACTAGTTGAAAGATAGGAAACAAAGAGTTGGACTAAACGGTCAGATCTCAGGGATCTATGCTGGGATCTGTGTTATTCAACGTATTCAAAAATTAAATGGAAAAAGGTGTGAACAGTGAGATGACAAGATTTGCAAATGATATAAAATGTTTGGCCTTAACCTTTTTCAGCCTCAAATATATTCTAAAAATAAATACAATAAAAATCTTTAAATAAGGTAATAATTTCTTATCTATGTGAAAGGATTGATGTGAGGTATCACATATTAAAATAGGGATATAATTGCAATTTTTAATAAAGGGATATTACTACTTCCTTGCCTCACTGGCATGTATTGCGATTCAATATGTTCGTGTTTGGAAAGCACTAGACTTGTAAAAGTATTTTTATTTACTATTCCATTTGGGAAGGTGGCTGCTTTTCAGATGGAGCTCTCTTAGTATACCATACAGAGTAAGATAAATAATTCATCTTTCATAAATTCTCATCTCCCCTCCAGCAAAGATTGCTTCCCTGGTCTATTTCTCCTTCTTTAAAAAACTAACTTTAAAGTACCATTTAAGAGAAGAAATTTATTCAGATAAAACAGAGTTAAGAATTTGGATTAAACCAGTAAAAGGTCAAGATCTAATTCTCCTCTGATTTACACCAATGTGGATCAGGAGTAGCTCATCTAAAGTCAATGGAGTAACTGTAAATGAGAGGAGATTCACATCCTATGTTTTTATTTACTTAGCCAGTATCTTAAGTCAATTTTACCTGAGAAAATTAATTACTGGTGTAAGTGAGAAACCAATATGGCCTTCAGTCTTTAACTCATCCACTGTGCTCACATATTTTTATTACATGTTCCTCAGATTGGGGGTGTTTCTGAGCCGGATATTGCTTCCTGAAAAATCATACAAGCACAAGAGTGTGTGAAAGAACTTAGATGTGCAAGACTTCATTCAGAGTGTCTTGGCTTTCATCAGATATTTTAGCATAGCAATCTATGTTTGGGTGGGAAAAGAAAATAGATGGATTGGTCCTGAGGGATTCTAAAGACCAGTGAGACGTTCCAAATCTATCATAAATATAAAATATTACCCAGTGACACAATCCTATGCAACTCTAGGCAGGTCAGAAAAACAGGGATTAAACATGAGCAGAGAAAGTGGAAATATATAATACTTTTTGTGAAGAACACCTGCTGACTTTACACACATGATGTTGGCTCAAACAAGAACCTTCTGAAGCAATAGAGCTTCCAGTAACACTGCAGACTGAGCCACCTGCTCCCTGTAACTACTATATCTTCAGCCACCCACTTCATAACAACTAGAAGAGCTGTGCATGTAGCATCGGATGAAGGATGTTTTGGTGTAATGTTGTAATGTTTTGGTGCTTTTTTTCTGAGAGATTTCTTCCTGATAGAATTCCAAGCTTTCTTGTCCTCCTGACTTTAACCCTTTCTCCATCCTAGATGTCTTTGCAATGTAGACCCCATTCCTTCTGGTGAACGAGGATGAAATAGAACTCTGTTTGGAGTCCATCAAAGTGCCTTGATCAGCGGAAGCGATCACTGCCAAGAAACAGGAGGCTATTTCCCCACAGAGGTTGAACACACTGTCTCTTCAGGTAAAGTAGGAATCATACATTGAACCCAGTTATCCTGTCGATCAATTCAGTACAGAGCACCACAATGGGCCAATGATGAGACACCTATTTACAGTCATTCTAAGAGGCCACATCATTGAAATTTTTTATACTCATGCATAAACTGCCCTCAACCCCAGAACATGGAGAGGAACAAAAATAATAAAAGGTTTAGAAAACTTGACCTATGAGGAAAACTGGACCTGTGGGCCTGTCTGAGAAAAGAAGACAGAAGGGGCACCTCATAACAGTCTTCAAATATATTAAGGCTTGTTATGAGGAGGACTGTGATCAATTGTTCTCCATGTCCACTGAAGACAGGGCAAGGAGAGATGGTTTAATTTCTTTCCTAAACATTAGGAAACCTTTATAACTATAAGGACAGTTAAAAGCTTTCAAAGGAGGCTGTGGATTGTAGATTTTTAAAGACAAGTTGGACAAACACCTGTTATGGATGGTCTCAGCACAGTGGGCTGGAGTAGATGACATCTCAAGGTCTCATCCAGTCCTACATTTCTCTGTTTCAGTGTTCTGTTTTCCCTCTAATTTTCAGAACAGTCATTTCATATGGCTTCCCTGTGGTTAACAGATTCAGTCATGCTTGCCTGAAGAGTTTTATAAAAACATGTTATCTATTATTATATCTCCTTCTCCTGCCTATTAGTCTCACCACAATTAAACTGTATGCACATAAAAAACATTATGTCCACTAGGGATCATGGTACAAAAACGCAATGATTGTTTCCTACTTCAGTATTAGAGAAAACAATTACACTGATGATATAGAGATTATTTTCAGTCAAATAACAAGTGGAGAAAACTGTCTGCCTTACAACACAATTTGCTAAACTTAGCCCTGGTGTTAACTGCTAAAATCCCTGGAGTTACCCTAGCACTGATTGTTGCTACCTGTGATGAGATGCTGATTCCATCTTAAGTTATTACTTGACAACCAAATCACACCAAGGGCCTTTATTTTGCTATGTCCATGTAACCAAGTCTGTACACAAAATATTAAGTAAGAGAAATCATCTGTGGCTGTGTTTTGATGTAAATTTGATTCTCTAATAAAGCTACAGGAATGTTAGCTCCTGTGAGATAACATTTATTGAGTTAAGAATAAACTGGCCTAAAGAATGAATTCCTAGTAGGCAAAATCTCCATTCATCCTTCACTGACTGTGAAACATCCTCCAAGGATGCAAAACAAATTAATACCAAATGGATCAAATCAATCCTAGTTAAAGCATAAAACAGTTGTATAGAAGACTGAATAAATCTGCCATGACCCAGAACATAATGCTGATATGTTGTACAGACACTAACATTGCTCTTTAATTCTTTGGATTTTGTGTATATATAAAAGCCAACCTCTCAAGGAAAACACCAACCTACAAAAAGTAGTATGGGTGATTCAGCAAGAAGTACTGTTCCCTTAGAAACAGCATTCTTTAAAGATTAAGGCAGGACTACGTAGCTTAGAGAGGAGATGAATAAGATGGGTACATGGTAGAAATATATAAAGGAATGAATAGTGCAAAAATTGGCACTTATAAAACCATAAGAACGACCATACTGGGTCAGACCAAAGGTCCATCTAGCTTAGTATCCTGTCTTCCGATATGGCCAATGCCGGGTGCCCCAGAAGGAATGAACACAACAGGTAATCATCAAGTGATCCATCCCCTGTCGCCCATTCCCAGGTTCTGGCAAACTGAGGCCACGTCTACACTACGGGATAATATCGAATTAGCTAAAATTGGTTTTATAAAACTGATATTATAAATTCGATTTCATGCGGCCACACTAGGCACAGTAATTCGGCGTTGTGCGTCCATGGTCCGAGGCTAACGTCGATTTCTGAAGCGTTGCATTGTGGGTAGCTCTTCCGTAGCTATCCCATAGTTCCCGCAGTCTCCCCCGCCCCTTGGAATTCTGAATTACGGGTAATCATTATTAGTCGTGGTGGTTCTGGGTAAATGTCATAGTCAGTTCCTTCTCCAGGAAAAATCAGAGCTGCCAATCTTTCGCACTGTTTTTTTCCTGGATTGCCGCTGGCACTACGCCATAAGCACGCAACCATGATGAGCCCGTTCACTTTTTTTTTTTCCGGCACCATTGTGTATCGGATGCCACGGAGAGAGGCCGTATCGCAGCGATACACAGCAGCATTCACTTGCTTTTGCAATGATAGCAAAGATGGTTACCGGTCGTTTCGTGTACGTCTCTGCCGAGAAAAACTGGGCAATGAGATGACAGTTACTCTCCCCCTCTGTACTGTCCGCTGCTATCATGATGCCCCTCTGCTGAAATCGGCGGGGGACAACGCAAAAGCAAATTGGCATTGACTCACTGGCTGATCCAATCCCTCCCTTATGGTTCTAAAAATAGAGTCAGTCTGCCTAGAATAAGGGCAAGTGTATTAGAGACGCAGTGTATCAGAGCACAGCTGCTCTGTGTCGTAGTCACAGGGGCCCCTGCAACAAACCCACCTTTGCTTCCCTTCTCCCCAACCTTCCTGGGCTACCCGTGCAGTGTCTCCCCCAATTTGTGTCATGAAGTATATCAAGAATGCAGGAATAAGAAACAGAAGACTGGTTGAGTGAGATAAAGTGAGGGGAGGCAAGCCTCCACGGAGGCTATGACAGTCCAGGCAGTACAGAATCTTTTCTTTACAACAGGCAAAGGGAGGCTGGCTGATGCGAGCTCAGCCCCAGTTGCTATTGATGAAGGAGAGGTACCAGCCGTTCTGTACCATCACTGGGAGTAACTGGGAGTCATTCCATTTTTACCAGGCGCCCCCGGCCCAGCCTCACCTAGAAGCTAGCCAGGGAGCAACTCACGGCTGATGGCGAGACGGACTATCAGTCATAATTGTACCAGTCTACCACCGGGAGGGGGGAGGAGCAGATACTGCTCTTCACTGCTGGCAGCATCGCGTTACCAGCAGCATTCAGTACATATAGGGTGACTTGAAGAAGTTCAAGAAATGAGTTCTTTCCCTTTGTCTTTCACGTAGTGGGGGGGGGAAGAGGACCTGAGGGAGCTATTCCCTGAACCACGCCAGACACTGGTGTATTTGAACCTACAGACAATGGGGAAGCTCAGACAAGAATGCCAAAATACGTTTCAGAGACTAGCTGGGACCTGCTGGAAATAGCTGGAGTCATCAGCTACCCCTCCCTCCCATCCATGAGCGTCCCATTTTGAAGTCTCTGGCTTTGCCTGTTTACGCTTGTCCACGCAGCGCTGTAGTATCCTGGAGATTTTTTTTTCAAACACTTTGGCATTTTGTGTTTTGTTAACGGAGCTCTGATACAACAGATTTGTCTCCCATAAGCGATCAGATCTAGTAATCTGCCGTACGGTCCATGCTGGAGGCTTCTTTTTGGATTTGAGACTGGCATCGCACACCCGTGCTGATCAGAGCTCCATGCGTGGGCAAACAGGAAATGTAATTGCAAAAGTTCGCGGTGCTTTTTTCTGTTTACCTGCCTGCTCACTCGAGTTCAGATTGCTGTCCAGAGCAGTTCAGTGGTGCTCTGTTGGGATAACCGCCCGGCAGGCCAATAACGTCGATTTCCGTCACACAGTAAGCCGTAACCGTAATCCAATATGTTAATATCGAATTTAGCGCTACTCCTCTCGTCAGGGTGGAGTACAGAAATCGATTTAAAGAGCCCTTTATATCGATATAAAGGACGTTGTAGTGTGGACGGGTACAGCATTAAATCGATTTAACGCTCTTTAAATCGATTTAAACACGTAGTGTAGACCAGGCCTGAGGCTAGGGACACCATCCTTGCCCATCCTGGCTAATAGCTATAAATGGACCTATCCTCTGTGAACTAACCTAGTTCTTTTTTGAACCCTGCTATAGTCTTCACCTTCACAACATCTTCTGGCAAGGAGTTCCACAGGTTGACTGTGCATTGTATGAAAAAATACTTCCATTTGTTTGTTTTAAACCTGCTACCTATTAATTTAATGTTGTGGCCCCTAGTTCCTATGTTATGAGAAGGAGTGAATAACACTTTCTTATTTACTTTCTCCACACCAGTCATGATTTTATAGACCTCTATCATATCCCCTCTTAGTCGTCTCTTTTCCAAGCTGAAAAGTCCCAGTCTTATAAATCACTCTTCATATGGAAGTTGTTCCATACCCCTAATCATTTTTGTTGTCCTTTTCCAAACCTTTTCCAATTCCAATATATCTTTTTAGAGATGGGGCGACCACATCTGCACACAGCATTCAAGATGTAGGCATACCATGGTTTTATATAAAGGCAATATGATATTTTCTGTCTTATTATGTATCCCTTTCTTAATGATTCCCAACATCATCATTCCTATTCACTCTTCTCATACTACAATGAAACTGCAAACAACAAATGTAACGCTGGTAAAAGGAAATAGGTTTTCACACAATGCATAAATAACCTGCAGAACTCAGTGTCCCATCATATTCTTGAGGCCCAAACATTAGCAGGATTAAAAAAAGGATATTTATGTGAATAATGAGAATATCTACAGTTATATCAGTAAAAGTTAAAGAAAAAAAATATATGGAATATAAACCTTCTCACCCTCTCAGGGCATAAACCAACCACTAACTGCCTGGGAATAATGAAACGATTTCTTCTATGGGTAGTTGACCACAACCTGGTTCATCATGGGGTTTTTTTGCATGCTTTTCTGAAGAATCTTGTTCCAGTCACTGTCAGACATAGGGTACTGGAACGGTGGACCATAGGTCTGATCTGGTATGGTAATTCTTATGTTCTTCATGCTAAAGCAAAGTCCCAGTATAGTGTTAAGGAGCCCTGTGCTGTGTCATCTTTGGGATAAGACATAAAACCAGCAGTGATCAATTATCATTTAAAATCCCATGGCCATTTTGGGAAGAATAGGGATATTAAACTCTGTGTCCTAGCCAAACTTCTGATTGAGTAATTATTTTTCCTTCCCCGTGGGTTTTAATTGGAGACAGCACCTTTCTTCACTTCCGATTCTAAATTGCTGTGTAGTGTCATTGTGCAGTTTTCATTCCTCCCCATAATAATAATGCATAGCTCTTACACAGCCTTTTCATCTATAGATGCCACCACTTCAGTAGTGGATGAAATTATTCTTGCAAGTAGAAGCTGTGAAGCTAAAACACTTTAAGCTTTATTTAAAAATTAAATGTACTAAACCACAGCTGGGTTTTCTACTTGATGTTTGGGTCGTGCAGAATCCAATGGCACTGACACAGCAAACCCAGTGTGGTCTTATATGAGATTTCTGTGGGATAAGAATAGCAACATATTTACTATTTTAATTATCAGACATAGGCCTAGCCTGCTAAGCTTGCAGTTATTCCAAATTCAGTTATTCTAAAGTCCAAGGTTTTGGTTAGACCCAACCTCTGATTATTATGAACACTCACTTCGCTGGCAATTTGGTAAAGGCCATTTCCCCAGGGCATTTCCACTCCTCAAGAAGACAGCCTCTTGCAGCTCTAAACATCCTGTACCATACACCCTGGCTGTACATTCCTGGGGGTGGAGGGGTGCTGCATCAGAATTAAACTGTCAGAAAAGAAAATGAACTGATGCAATCTTGGCAGCAAAATAACAATGTGTTAGTTTACATCAGTGATTCAGAGTCCACAGAGTAAATACAGGCTTAATAATCTCATTAGGAACAAATTCCATGGAGTGGCCATTCTAGCAGTGACTTCACTGACAAACCATTTCAACTATTCTGATCCTACTTGGACTGCAATTGATAGAGCAAGACTGGGTAAAAAAAAAAAAAAATAGAATGGGATCAAATACAGTGTCCTAAGTTTAAATTCCAACCATCTACTCCATAGCTTGTGCTATTTTTATACCACCAAAGTCTTCTATCTTATTTTCTTCAGGGTGAATGGCACAAAGTCATAAGGAATAAAATGAATGTGCCTCTCTTTGAGTTATGCTATCATGTTACTGCAGCAGATAAATAACAGAGCTCTTATCTTATGCTCAGCAAATCTTATTCACAAATTATTTTACAAGTTGGATATGCATGTGAATATCTTATACACACATGCTCTTATTTAAATAGCAGTGCTCTAATAAAAATACATGAAAGCAAGAAACTGCAGAGTTATGGAAATATATTCCTAGTTACTGAGGTGCACAGTAGGGTTATAGTAAGGTCAAAATCTACTCAGGCTACTTATGTTAACTATAATGTTGGTGACTTTTATAACTATTTCTCTAAATTTTCTTTTATTTACATGTAATGCTTAATGGGAATTTGTTTTCTATATTTTTCATAGAATAAAAAGCTGCTGTAAAAAGCCATGCTGACTTATATTTTAGCTAGCCCACTGCCACTGAACAAATTCTACAGCTAATGTCTCACCATGCAAATGAATGCAGATCCCTCGCTAATGTGTTGTCATTGAAGGGTATGTAGTTCTATAGCTAATAGATCACTACTGAAACAAACATAGATCCATAATTTGTGTGTTAGCTATGGAAACGTTTGTTTCATTGATAACATAATAATTACACCTTTCACTTCTATGTACACCCTATGGCACTGCTATAAATTAACAATATATTGTAGAGTGTTTTTCATTTTGAAAGATTCTACAGCACTCACAGACTAATTTGCTGGGGGGGAGTGGGGGGGCATGTATATAAAATACACCCACAAGAATCATGTCATGTGTTGCTGTCTAGTAGTTATACATGATCAGAATAAGGAACTGAGACTCAGGAGTTTGGAGTTCTGTTCCCAACTCTGACATAGGCATTATAAAATCTACCTCACAGGGCTGTCATGGAGCTTAAATATTTTGTATATCTATATTGCTTTGAGATTGTTAGAAAGGAGATGTAGGTATATAAATATTACTATAATGATTAATCACCTGTCATAGAAATGCAGCAATCTAGGGGATGGAAGATGGATTCTTATGCAACTTCATGGCTAAAGCAGATATTATACTAAACATTTTCTAAAAGACTTTCTGCATTTATAGTAAATTAATAGCTTCTTGTAAACTTGACAGCTATCTAGGTCCACCACAAGTTAGATTTCCCCAACTCATGTACTCTATGCATTTTCCCAGGACAGCCAGGGGTCCAGCACTCATGAGACTGCTCCCTCATGCACAGAAGCTGCAAATTTCCTGGTAGTGATTATGGGGAAAGTCCTATAGCTGCCTCCCATACTGCCACTGCTATATAGCAGACCCAGCACCTCTCCTTCCCACCAAGGATGGACTATATCTTTGAGACTAATTCCTCACTGAACTCCCATTAGGACAGGGAGACTCATCATCATCCTATGCTCAAGGCAGTCACTAGATGCAATACATCTAGCTCAAAACACATTAAATTTGAGAGGTGGATGGACAATGGCTACAGTAATCTTCATTTTCAGCACTTTACACATTCAAAACAATACACCAAGAGATTCATTCATTAACATAGGCAATTTGCATTTGATCTCCAAAGATCATATTTCAGGAACATTTGGGACTGGAAAACAGTCTCCTGAACCATGCAATGGAGCAACAGAACATTTCAAAGATCCACTCTACAAGTCTCCTTCTAACCTCTCCGCATTTCTAAAGTGTCTGTCACCACAGGGTTGTATGCTTGTATGCTGCTAAAAAAGGAACTCAAACCAATGCAATAACTGTCCCAGCCCTGCTCCCAATGTAAAGTGTAGGGCTGAGTGAAGTGAAAATGAGTAACAGTGTGTCACAGAGACATCTAACGGTGAAGCTTGTGAGGTGCAACGGTTTCTTCAGTTTGCCTGGTAGGACTAGGGCTTAAAGCCAAAGAGGTCTGCAGTTCAAACCACAGGAGATCCCCTGTTGTAGGATTCACCACCCTGTTCATAGACAACATGTGGAGTTTTACAGATCCTTGAACACTGTGAGAAGGGCAACAGTGAATGTATATATAATAGATATTAGAGATGAAACAAACCCTATTGGATCACAACTCCAGCATGCAGCCAGTGCAGAAGCATTCCTCATGGCAGGTTTTCAAATGTTGTGTCTGGTTCTAAACAATCCAACACTTCCCTTGAGTTTTCCACAGCTTCCTGAGCCAACCTCACCAGCACCAACATTTCCCTGATACTAGGTCTAAATTTGCTTTGCTTAATTTCATTAGATCAGTCCCTTTAGACTACCCCAAATAACTGTCCTTTCATGATACTTTAACACCCCTTTAATAATGCTCCCTTACCTCACTTGGTCACTAGCTAGCCAAGCTATACAAAGGTGAGTGTCAAATCTTTCTTCACCAGTCAGTGTGTTTTGAAACAGGACTGAGTGTTTGACAGTTCAAAGGTGAGAGCTGGGAGCTGAAGCCTTTAGTGATAAAATGGAGCCCCTTAGCTAAAAAATAAAGATGTCTGAGGCATCATAGAAAAGACCTAGAAAGCTCCTCCTCCCCTTCTCCCAGCTGGTACTAATTTGCCCTAGACTATCATTAGCAGGGTTATTTCCACATCAAAACCAAACACAAAAACAAAGAAACATAAGACTTTCTTGTCTCTGTTTTCAGCAACCCAGCCTCTAAGCACTTTCTCCCCCTATGCCCCAGCTGATAATGCTGCCTCCCCCTTCCTTGAACAGAAGCTTTATAACCTCCAGCTCCCACAATGCTTTGCAGCACAGGCAAGCAAACTGATTAAATACATCATTCTATTTCAAGATGGGGATTTACTCCTTTCAAAAGTTCCCCATTTTGACTGTTCTCCTCAAAACTCTCAGGCAAATAAATACAAATGGAGGGGTATGGGAGGAAACTCCTCTTTCCCATATTCTGCTGACTCAACAGCAGGGCACTCCCCTGAGTGAGTGTGCTTTAGCTGGATGTCCTTAAAAGGCATATCAGCTGAACAAGCTGCATAGGGCTACCTTGGAACAGAACTTGCAAATGGAGTCTCTGACTCTATCCATGAGTCCTCAGGAATGCTTAGTGCTTTACTGAGCATGTAGGTAATTCTGATAATCTCTTCCCTTCTAAGACTGGTCCCTTCTTCTAGTTTTGAGCAGCTTATGTTACTATATAAACTTATAGGAGATCTCAGAAGTTAATCACAAAACCCCTGCTGGTGTTTGGGGCTCCTTGTGCCATTTACTGTGGAAGGGAAATAGTTTCCTGTAAAAGACTGGAGGGAACCATGAAGTTTTATGCCCACCTAAGTTCTTAAAACATTAGCGCTTCTACTGATACCTGGTTCCACAGGTACTTAGGCCAAGATCTTCAGCAATGACCAGTGATTGAGGGTGCCTATGTTTCTGGGGGTTAAAATTAAGGCACCTCAAAGGGTCTTGATTTTCAGAGGGTGAGTGCTCATTCCTTTCTAAAAATTAAACCCTCTTAAGTTATCTCAATTTGGGCATCCAAGAATGGAGACATCTGCCCTCCATAATCGCTTTTGAAAATCTTGGCATAGAGTAAAATAACTCTTGGAGCTCGTGAAAGAAAAATAATTTTGCAAGCTGGGTCCTGTGTGGCTTCATTTGTTTAATGGGGGTCTGCAATACTTGCACAATTGCTTTGTCTAAGGTGGAGGGTTCTGAAAAGTTGTTTGAAGGGATGATTTTTGAAATACTGAGCATTCACCATATTTTCTTATTTATGAAGAAGGCCTGGAAACTTTTAAAATTATTTTTCTGCCTTTTTTTTTTAAACCTTAGAAATATCAGATACTTGAATTCCTTTGCCTTTGAGCTCTGTGGCCTTGTCTAAACTAGGATTTAAAGGTCTCATGTCAGACTGTAACTAGATCTAACTAAAGCCTTCTAAAACTCCAGGGAAGGTAAGGTCTAGTCATTCTTTATCTCCTGCTAAGGTGGTTGAGCTAAAATCTAAGTTTTAGACATGTCAAAGTCTAAGTTGCTTTGACCTGAGTGCAGTTATATAGCAGGTGTTGGTTGGAGTGAGCTAGCTAACACAATCTAACACACTTTCATATGACATGAGAAGGTCTCAGGGATATTTTGAGTTCTAATCCCTTAACAGAAGGGATGAATTTTAACTGACTTCCTTTATCTACAATGTTAATTCATCATTAATGTTAAATAGGTGTTAAACCCAAAGAATTAAAGAACTTTAAACAATGTGACTAAAACTCATTTCCCCTCTTTATTGTTCAACATTTACTTTGTCTTTTGTGAAGTCACTATTTCACTAGTTTTCCAGTCATCAGTTTTCCAGCCTAGACAACACCTGAATTTGTAAAGTGTAAAACAAAGAAAAGCTACACCTGTTATCTTTAGGATGGTTTAAACAAAATCTATAGCAATGATCTTTCTTTGAAGCTCTATAGGTATTAAGAAATATTTCAATAGTATAGTTTTATTGGTTTCATCCCTGTAAAATTTGATAGGACTCTTCTTTAAGGGCAGAACTACATAAAACAGATTCCATCCCTCCTTTTTCCTGGGAAATTGAGTTGCCTGACATGTGGATCAGAAGGGACTTTGAACTGTTGTGTGCCTCAGCTGCACAGAATGAGCTTCCTTCCCTCCAGAGGGAAGTCTGTAACCTTCCGGTCAGTGTGTTATGTGCCATCCTCTGTGCCCAATCCACAAAGGATGAGTTTCTTAAAGATCTCAGCTAGAGAGCTTGGCTCTTTAGCTCAAGCAGTTGTCTTTGGAAGACCCACTCAAGAAATTGTTTGTCACTGTGCTGCATCCTGTGGCCTCCCAGAATTTCACATGCTCCTGCTCCCTAGCAATTAAGATAAAGGAGAATCTCCTATGTCTGCTAGTCACATGGCCTATGACACAGAGTTGAGCAATGCGGATTCTATTCAGTAGAGGGCAGTGTGGTGTGCACATGCACACACAAGACAGTTCACTGCAGTATTTTTTCTTCCATATTTTGAGGATTGATGTCCTGAAAAACTGTAACTAGCCTGTGAACATTAACACACAATATTTCTCAAATCTTATTTATTGGTATGTCACATAGAAAAGACTGGGTCATTTAGTATGTCTGCCAGGCTGAGGGCCTGTTCCCTTTAGACACAGGCAGTTTCTTTTATTTGCAGCTGGTGGACAGTGTCAGACCAACAGTCCTGGAGTGTCAACATGCTGTTTTTGACAAAGAATACGTGCAAAATAGGCAGTGCCACTACTCCACATTGTCCTGCCAACAGGCCTTTGTCCTGGGCATCCAGTGGGTGAGTCTAGGGATGAGAGGGAGACTGAGTGTCCATGCTTCTTGTGTCCTTTGTGCCTCTGCTGCAACTACCAATGGGTGCCGATTGTGGTGGTGTATTGTGGCGGCAATGCTTTTCCATCAGGAATGAGCCTCAGGGGAAGGCAGTCCTGGTACTCTATCATTCTGCCTGTCTTGCCAGACTGAAATGTCTATTGTACAGGAACTCAGTATAACTCAGTGACATTTCCCTTGTAGGACATGTGGAATTGGAAGGATCCAGGACTGTATTTCATGTTACAAGATGGCAGATTGTGCACAGGGACATGTGCTCCCATGGGAAGTCCCTCCAAAACCTCTCCAGCCCATCATCAACGATCTACAACCTATCCTGAAGGATGATCCCTCACTCTCACAGATCTTGAGAGACAGGCCAGTCCTCGCTTACAGACAGCCCCCCAACCTGAAGCAAATACTCACCAGCAACTACACACCACACAACAAAAACACCAACCCAGGAACCAATCCTTGCAACAAACCCCATTGCCAACTCTGTCCGCATCTTTATTCAAGGGACACCATCATAGGACCCTACCACATCAGCCACACCATCAAGGGCTCATTCACCTGCACATCTACCAATGTGATATATGCCATCATATGCCAGCAATGCTCCTCTGCCATGTAAATTAGCCAAACCACAGTCTCTACACAAAAGAATAAATGGACACAAATCAGACATCAAGAATTGTAACATTCAAAAACTGGTAGGAGAACACTTCAGTCTCCCTGGACACTCAATAACAGACTTAAAAGTAGCAATTCTTCAACAACAAAAAACTTCAAAAACAGACTCCAATGAGAAACTACAGAACTGGAAATAGTTTGCATATTGGACACCATCAAATTAGACATGAATAAAACCTGGGAGTGGATGGGTCATTACAAAAATTAATTTTCCCTCTGCTGATACTCACATCTTCTTGTCAACTGTTGGAAATGGGCCACCCTGATTGCATTTGGCCTCGTTAGTACTACAAAACTAATTTTCCCTCCCTTGGTATTCACCCCTTCTTGTCAAAAGTTGAGAATAGGCCACTATTTAAAGGTAAACTTAGCCTAACTATGTAGCTGTTCTCTACCCCAATGAAATCAAAATAGGTCACCCATGTGGCTGCTGAATGCTCTCAGACCATAGAATCATAGAATATCAGGGACCTCAGGAGGTCATCTAGTCCAACTCCCTGCTCAAAGCAGGACCAATTCCCAACTAAATCATCCCAGCCAGGGCTTTGTCAAGCCTGACCTTAAAAACCTCAAAGGAAGGAGATTCTACCACCTCCCTCATTTACCCATTCCAGTGCTTCACCACCCTCCTAGTGAAAAAGTTTTTCCTAATATCCAACCTAAACCTCCCCCACTGCAACTTGAGACCAGTACTCCTTGTTCTGCAGAGATGAGGTTCAACAAGATCTTCATAAGTATTGTTCCCACAGAACAGCTGAAACTCTGCAATTTGCCTCTGAAGATAAAGGCATTTAGAAGAAAAGCTGCTCACTCGAGCCCAGGGTTTCTTCCACCATTGTTCCCCATACATACAGAAAATGACTCATGCAACCTTTTCTAAAAGAGGATATATTTATGAATGTGAAAAGGTGCATATTTTAAACCCAGCAGCAGAAGCAATATGGTACTTGTTCTTCCTTCACTGGCTCATTTCCGATGAGGATTCAGAAAAATCAGCTACTGATTATTCTGTATAAGAGACTGAACAGTCTTTTTGCTGAGTCCAGAGTGGAAGAATGGTCTTGTAGTTGAGGCACAAGGCTGGGATTCAGGAAAAGAATTCTTAGCTCTGCCACAGACTTCCTGTGTGACTTTGGGCAAGTCAATTAATCTATCTGCCTCCACTTCCCCTTTTGTAAAATAGAGATAATCCTTCCTTTCTCTTATCCTTCATCTGTCTTTTTCAATTGTAAGCTTAGAGCAGGGACTGTCCTATGTGTCTTTACAGTGCCTATCACAAGAGGGTCTTGATCTTGGTTGGGGTCTCTACCTGCTACTGTAATAATACTCCCAAAAACTAAGGTAACAATTAAGCAAGATGAAAACAAAAAGTTTCTCTTATTTCCCCTGGGTTTGTTTGAAGATTCCTTGAGAAGAGTGTGTTGAGGTCATAGGACAAACCCTTTCCTGACATAAGTGGGCCACTGAGTTCTGCAGAGTTTCACCTGTTTACACAATGGCTGGATTTGATCCTATATACTGAACTCTCTAAAATACACTCCAGCCTCAGTGTAATGAGAAAGGAACATATGTGTTCTCTTGTCCCTTGTGCTTACCTAATACCACTAGACACAGCAGGAGTCCGGTACCATGTGTTATACACAGGGGAAAGGCTTGGATCACAAGAGGTATTGATTGTTAGAGGGTGAATACAACATTCTGGTGGAACTCTGAAAGAACTCTGAGAATGAAATAGTCTAATGGCAGACCTGTAACTTTGTCAAAATGTGAATAATAAATACAACAAACTGTTCATGATTTGTCTACAGACCAGAATTTGTATAAATTATTTGGGAAATGGTTTTAAATAATGAATACAATCAAGAAAATCTTAAACAGCATGTGGAGGATTCAGTCAGCAGACTGCCCAAAGCAATAGCTCAGAGAAGTGTGAGCTTCCTCTATTGATCCCAAAGTGATGTTAATACTGGAGTCAAACAGTTTTGCTGTTTGAATTATAACTATTTCACTGAAGATCAAAGCATGCAAGAAAGGAGTCTGATCAGGTTATGAAGATCACACTCTACTTTGAATGGCATCCAAACCCCACTAATGAGCAATTAAGCTTGATGAGCCCAGACAGGCATCTGCACCTGGGGCACACTCAAGGAAACCAGCAGAACCAGTGGTGCACCTAAGCCCTGCCAAAGGGTAGTGACGCTTGAGGAGCTTAGCAGAGTCCAGAGGGGTAGCCAATGCCAGGAGGGGAGGCAAGCCAAAGGAGCACAGCAGAGCATGATTATACTTCGAATATCTGCATAATCTACAATGAGTGGCATCTTAGTTTAGCATCCTTTGGGGATAGAATTTGGTTTGTAGGTGGAGCTTGCAAGAGTTAAACATTACTCTCCCCTTCCCCCCAGTTCAATCTCACATTCTAGTGCTGGGACTGTAGCAACATATCAGAAGGTCGGAGCTATGCTGTGAGTAGGATGAGTTCTTTCTTCTGTGCTTTGCAAACTCCAATGGCATGGGGAGAGACTTTCCCCACTTTCAGCCTTCTGAACTTAATTGGGCTTGGGTTTGGGATTGCAGGAGCCAGTCTCTGAATCTGTGGTAGGCACAAGAAGTGTTACTACACTGATGGTCAGGCTTACTCGGTGAGAAGGAGGGAGATATCTGCTTTTCTGCAAAGAGGGGTCTCACCACTTGTGGCTGAGTGGCTCTGTTGCCTTGTCACTTGCTGTTTCAGGACTGTCATGAGCAAGTGCATTGTTTCTGGGTTATGTGTTTTTCTTATGTATCTTTTATATTAACCATTTATCTGTCCATGAAGCATTTTTCTGGGTGATCTCCTCCTCCTCCTGATAGCCAGATATATAGTTAATTTCTTAGAAACAACTTGTTTCTGCCACTGAATTTCCCTCTACCTGCTGGTAGCCAGGTTTCTCAAAGTAAATGGATTCCCATATGCCTGCACCAATTCTGGGATGCTTCCACGCCCTGCCAGATTGCAGAATGATCCCATATTGAGGGGTGTACTCAGATTTCCTTTATGGCAGCAAATGCTACCAAAGCTGATCTAGCAAAGAACATGGCAAACGTGCCCACTATCTTGCATCAGGGTTTGATTATCCTTGGGCACTTCGGCAGTGCCTGCTGTTCTTGAGCTGGAATAGTTCTTTACTCTCTCTCTACTTTGGGGACTCTTTTCCCTAAAAATCACCCAAGACAGTGCAAAGTGAAGTGGGGTGGAAGGATAGAATTCTTTTTCAGTGCACGCTCCCAGGCAGGAACTGGCAGAGGTCAGAACAGAAAAGGCCTGGGCAGCCTTTAGCAGCAAAACAAAGATATTCAGCATCCTGGTTTTTGAGCAGACCTGGCTGAGGACACTACTTAACATAAATATTATTAATAGAATAAAAAAATCTGTAACAATCCAAGAAGACAGTTCTGTATCAGAAAACCTGTGAAATATGCAGGTGTCTCAGTTATACACTGCCAGATAAATATCTCAGCCTGTTGAGGCCAATGGAGATCTTCTCACAGGTTAATTGGTCATATTCTGATTTCAGTTACGTAGATGTAAATATGGAGTTACCTCACTGAAGTCAATGGAGTGCTTTTTCATTACCGTTACTGAATTCAGAACGTGGCTTGATGTCCGCATCCCCTTAAAGCTGAATGGTATTTGGTGCATTCCATGTCTCTGAATTAGATTGGAAGCTCTCAGGGTGAGGAACCTTGTAGTCTCTGTTTAGACAGCTCCATGCTCACTCTGTAGCTTAGTAAACAGAAATGTAATCTTGTCTGTGTTTATATGAACATTGGCAGAAACAGATTACTCAAACTATTAAATCAGGAAAATGACAAAGTGGGGACTTTAAACCTGTATATAGAAGTATAATCTTTAAACATAGGAACTGTAAGACCATATTACTTCTTCATATCAGCCTTCAGTGAATTACTGGGTTCTTTGGTTTTGCAAGCAATCAGTAAGTGTTCTCCAGAGTGTACTTTTGTGGGTAGTTTGTACATTCCATTTACCTGCATGATCTCTCCAGCTAGGTAAAGAGGTGATAGCTCTCATCTGACTTGGGTTGTCTGATAGTCTTTGCCACAGGATGTGGACGTATTCATGAATACAGATTATTTTTAAAACATATATAAAGTGCAGTTCTAGTCTGAAAATTGCATAGTGGGATTTCATGTTTATTTACTCTCTCTATCTTGAGATTACATTCACTCCATGTACAAGTAAAATAATGTTCTTAACTACTAGCCTTTCAAACTCAGCCTGGGATCTGAGTGAAGTCTCATGACCAAGTAACAGAGATTCTGCTGCCCAAATTCAGTCATCATGTACAATTGGGCATCCCCGTTGTTTTCAAGGGGAAGAAACAGGTCTCAGGGCAGCATTCGGCCCTGCAATTGGAATTTAATTAACAATTCTGCTGATGTGTGAGCTAGACTAAGAATCCTCTTCCCCAAGCCCTAGCTGTGCTGGCATTGCAGGGCTAGCAGGAGTAAAAAAATAATTTAAAGCATAATCTGTCTGTTAAGTAAGTAGATACCTATACCAATCTGAGTACATGCAGCCAACAGATCTATTCCCTGCAAAGGTGTCATTTTTTACACATGCACTTTTCTGAATGTACGGACTCTCTCAGGCTGTGACTGTGCTGGTGCTCTGGGTGATTATCACAGAAGAGATAGTTACACGTACACATACAGTACAAATGGCTACAGGTGACTACAGCTGTGCTCGCTTAAAAACTGCAATGCAATTAACTAAAGCACCTTAAAGGGACCATTATTTCACTAATCTCAGGTGCTATTAGTCACGCAGGTAATGGCAACTGTGTTTTTTAAGTATATTTTTTTAACCGCACAGTGTGAAGCATGTTGTCAAACAAAAAAAAAAGTAACACGAGTAAACACTAACAGGTAAGATTATTAAAACAATTTTTAAGTCTAATTGAGTCTTTCCAATGAATGCAGTTGCAGCAAGATAAGAATAATTCAAAAGGAAAGCAGACAACTTGTCTTCATTCTTGTTTCAACTCAGTTTCCAGTATGTTTCATTTCCTGGCAGTCCTGCCCTAGCCCACTGTTGCAATGCGTGGCATTGTTTGCATTGAAACACAACTTTTTTTTTTAATTCTATTATTTCATGGAACTTTAAGATCCTACATTTTGGGCCAAAACTATCAGAGAATGTCCTTTAAAATGTCTTTTTTTTCTTTTATTAAAAAACAAATGTTAGAACTGATAATCGGGGGAAAAAAAATTCCTGGTATCCCTACAGAAAAGGGAGGTAACTTGCTCATTCAGACAACCAGAGCCCTTCTTTCCCAGAATTTTGTATTTTAATGAGTGAATGTAGTCTTCTTATAAGATGAGATTGACTTTCTCTTTGTATCTGTTTAACTGGCTTGACAGCAATGCAAGCTTCCCACACACAATGCTGCCCCAAGAACCTCCACCTTGACCTATAGCGACTTAACTACTTGGGAGAGAGGAGGGAGTTAATTCCCTTCCCCCTTCCAGTTCTTAAGAGATCTGCTAAAACCACCAACAAAAGGGTTCTGAATAACTTGTTATGTGGGCTCATAACCGCTAGCAAATGGACCGAGATCCAACTCATTCTACAGGTAGTAGGTGGTAACCACTTAGGTCACTACCTACCTGGGCCAGATTTGAAATAGCGATGTAGGACTGTGAAGCTTCATACCCCTTTTTCCAGTCCCCGCAGCTGCACATTACAGAATAGGATAAAGGTCTTTTAGGGCTGAGATTTTGTGACACTTCTGAAGGGCACGAGATGACTTAGCAGGAAAATCATGGCTTGCCCCTGCATCGTCTAAACACTGAAAGCCTAACAGGATAAGGGAAAGTTATTTAAAGATTTCCTGGTAAATTTCACAGGATTATCTCTTGAACAGTATCCAGCTGGCATACCTGATCACCTGTACAGCAGTCCTAGAGATGCTAGGTGACGTGCAGTACAGCAGTGTTCTCTGGCTGACCCGCCAACAAGGGAAGCCAGTGCTGCTCCCATGAATTGCTCCACCCACCGCTCTGCTGCCTCTTGCTAACAGTAACCTCAGGAAACCAAGCGAGGCCAAAATTAGACATAACAATTTAGATCTATCCCTGGGAGGCACTGTAGTCCCTTCCTGTGTTCATGCAGCATCACTAGTACAGCGTGGCATTTCTCAAAACCTATAATTAGCACATGTTTACATCTCTTGGTCGCACATGTGGATGTACTTACATGCAAAGTGTATGTTTTGAGAAGGTCAGTCGTAAGGATTTTGCCCACAAAACCCTTCTTCCTCCCCTCTTACTTTATATTTTAGAACAACTGGTTTTGTTTCAGCTTTGCTCTTTATTTACTATCCCAAGAACAATTGTATTTGAAGTTGGACAACTAAAAACAGGTCTAAAAAATGCATGTAACATGTTTTTTGCTCTCTAAGGTTTATGTCCTTCCTTGCCCAGGCATCTTTGTGGCTCCGTCAGTTTCACTATAACCATTCAATTCAAGTTAGCAGTGACATAAAGTCATTAACAGCTGAAGGCTGTTTGTCCTATGTGAAATGAGCTGGTGGGTCTAAGTCTGTCCCCACATCACAGAAGCCATGCTTCTTGGCAGATTCAGTCAGGGGGAAAATAACACCGGGGCGAGGAGATGGCACAAGCAGGTAAGTAGCGGGAGATGAGACATAGCAAGGACCAGGCCTGCAATCAGCTTTGGGGGAAGGGCAAGGATAGTGAGGAGGGGAGGATGAATTTGTATTGCGGATGGAAGGAGATTGGAAGTCAGTGCAGGGGAGGAGGGAATGTGGTCTGAGCACTGATATGAGAGAAATTTTAGTGCAACGTGTTGAAGGCTGTAATGTACAAATCAGAGATAGGAAAGAGTGGGAGGCTGCAGTAATTGAAGTGAGATGTGTGGGTATGGACTAAGTATTTAGCAATAGGAATGGAGGGGCAGGCCTGAATTTTGTAGAGAAAAATGTCTCCAAAGCTTCTTAAGCAGTTTGCCCACCTCTAAAACTGCTTCTGCTATTGTAAAGTACTGACTAGTGCAGGGTCAGCAACCTTTCAAAAGTGCTGTGCCCAGTCTTCATTTATTCACTCTAATTTAAGGTTTCGTGTGCCAGTAATACCTTTTAACCTTTTTAGAAGGTCTCTTTCTCTGAGTCTATAATATATAACTAAACTACTGTTGTTCGTAAAGTAAATAAGGTTTTTAAAATGTTTAAGAAGCTTAATTTAAAATTAAATTAAAATGCAGAGCCCCCCAGACTGGTGGCCAGGCAGTGTGAGTGCCACTGAAAATCAGCTCGTATGCTGCCTTTGGCATGTGTGCCATAGGTTGCCTACTCCTGGACTAGTGTGTATGGTTGCCATGGACTTCCACATGACAGTCAGAACTACTCCAACGTGTTATAAACCCTACACTGCTAACAGCTCAAGGAGATTCTCCTGCAATTCAGTGTTGTGCCTGTGCTTTTGGAGCAGAAGGGTCTGCGTTCCATGCCTGCTCTTTCTGTGGTGTTTCAGGTGGCGACCACTCTATGCAGCAATGTGGCAACTGTGAGTAGGTCCTAGTTAGCCAGGGCTTTGTTACAGGGTCATTTGTATGTGGATCTTTAGTGAAATGTTTAATCAGCAGGAGTACCTCACACAAACGACTCTGCTTTAGCCAGGATGGCAGGTGGATGCCAAATGAGACTTATCTGTGAAATATCTGCCTATTACCAAATACAGTGTAATCAGACTAAACGACTGTTTCTTTAAAGGCATTGCCCTCTGCTATCTGGGATTTCCAGCTTCCAGAGAACTTAAAGATATTTTGTTCCAGAAGAAATGGCAATATTTCATTGTAAACAGTGCTTATGTCAGTCGCTACCAGCTGCAGTCCAAAGAGTGAGGCTGGTAAACTACAGTGTGGGATTGGTGAGCCGCAGCATTTGCCTCTAGCCGCAATCATTTAACCAACAGACTCCATTTTCTGTTAGGCCTACGTCTCCATTTTAGAAGTGGGGGATGGACTCTCTTTTCATTGCCCTTGTTCCATTTCATGCCTCCTGTTTGCATTCCATTATCAAGCTGAGCACAGTTCCACGGGAAGCATTCAGCTGTAACGTGAGTAATGTCAGTGCTTTAAACCCCCAATCTGCCACCAAGGCTGCTCATTTAAAGGGAAACTTAATTTTAAATGTGCATGCACTCAGATATCTATATATTTATCTGTATATCTACCACTGAAGTAATGTAAAGGACCACATGCCCACTGTTGTCATTAAGGCAAGAAGCTGGCCCAAAGTGTGGAAGCTCCTGGAAGGGAAATAGGTGCTTTTTAAAAATACTTGCAACTGGGGTTTGACTGGAACTACCTGAAGACAAGCTGTAGATCCATTTCAATTTACTGGTAATCTGATCTCTGAGGACCCTTGGAAAGCAAGTCAGTCCTGTTTTTTGGCCACTTTGCACAGATACAGCTAGCAATCTGAAATGTGCTGATTCATTGTCCCTGGAGCCAGCTATGGTCGACCTGCCATTACCCACATTATGATCAATGCTAACACCTCCAGTGCAGTCAGACTGGAGAGAGGTGTATTGATAATTGCCTGATTAAAACCAAAACAAAAACCTGCCAGTTACCCTAAGAAACATTTTCTGAGAAACATTTGTCCATTGTAGTCCTCTCATCAAAAGCGCACCTCGGGGGTGGTTTATGTGGCATAAGCCTGACTGTGCTCACACAGCAGAGGGTAGAGGTGAAATTTTCTCTTGTCTTTCAAAGTCTGGCTACTCAACATTTTGAAAAAGTCTCTTTAGAGGTGCAGTCCACAACCAACAGAGACATCAAGTTCCTAGCCACGTGTCCCATAGCTGAGCATGGTTTTTTATTGGCTCAGATAGGTGTTTATTAACCATGTGGAAGAAGTGAGCCTTTAGGAGGAATGTTCATGGAAAGCTCATGTAGACGAGCAGCACAAAAGAAGGCAGGAGTAGGAGACAGAAATGTGCTGGATAGTTGATGGAATAACTGGAGCAAAGGGGAGCATCATAAGAACCTAAATCTGAGCTCCATGGTGTCACGCAACCATGAGGGGCACTGAAGGTACCAAAATAAATAGTGCAATTGTAAAAATACTACAACTATCATGTTGTTGCAGTACTGCAGACCACTGCTGCAGTGTTTAGTAATAAAGGAGCAATCCAAAACAGGGGCTAGACAATTATACTTCCCACTTGCTTGTTTCAATCTGTAAAATAGCCAAGGTACTTCAGAGGAGAGAACCAGCCAAAGGTGGGTGTGCTATGATTACAAGTTGCATCCGCCAGGATGTCTGATGTGTGTTATGCTGCCTGCCTGTGCAGTCGTGCCCAAAATATTGAATCATCTGACAAACCATAAAAAAATTGAAAACAAAAGATTATGTAATTCTGAAATCTACAATTTATTTTCTTCCTCCTGCTTAAATATGAGCTAAAACAGAAGGAGTTCATGAACCAAAATACATCTTGAATGAAGTTCAATTTTATCCCACTCACTAATAAAAACAAGGAAGCTCCAAGATAAGTCTGGCTGTCTGACTGCTACTTGCAGGCCTGGAGCTTCCTTACAACCATAGGGACTCTGTCACAGAGATCATTTGGCATTCAAGATCAGTAACATACTGTGTCATGTGGACTTTAAATGTGGAGCGTTCAAAGGGCGCATTAATCAAGAGCTCAGTAAAAGAACCTCTTCTGAAGAGGGATTTGGTAATCATTGAATTCAGGCTCCTTCCCTAGCCAGAGTGGATGACAACCCAGCCTTCTATTAGCAGTACCTGAAAAGGGTCTGGCTTAGGCCTAAGTGATTTCATCTGGTCTTGCTTTACCCTAAACCCAGGACTTGGAAGATAAGTGGAGGAGGAACTGTGAGTCAATTATTCCTTTGGTAGAGGCTCTAGCATTTGCCTTCTGCTTTGGAAGGATGAGGCAGCATCCTATCCCTGCGCTGGAAATGCTATAGGTCACTGTCACACTGAGTGTTCCTTAGGGCAAGACATACATTTCTGCAGAATTGACTGTGTGTGTGTGTGTGTGTGTGAGAGAGAGAAACTTCTCAGCAAGGACCAATCCTCTAGGCATCCACTGTCCTCCCTTCCTTCCACAGGTATCAAAATGAGTTATACCTCGCTGTCTGAATCAAGTGTTTCCGTTACGCACTATGCTGGGAGAGATGAAGCAGCAAGCATTACCCCTGGGCAGCACTGGATGGAGGAAAGGGATTTGGAAGGTCATACTGCATGTGTGCATCTGTATGTGTGCACATGTGCGTATTTCCGTATACGTACACCTTGCTTTTCGTATATGCATGCTGTGACAAAGTTCCTCTTCTACCTTGGTGGGTCCTGCGCTTATTGGCAGATTTGCTCACCTCAGTGATCTCTCCCACAGTCTGGATCAACTCCTCCTGTGTCTGATCAGGAGTTAGGAGGTTTGGGGGGAACCCAGGCCCACCCTCTACTCCAGGTTCCAGCCCAGGGCCCTATGGATTTGCAGCTATCTATAGTGCCTCTTGTGACAGCTACACCTCCCTGGGCTACTCCTCCAAGGCCTCCTCCAAACACCTTCTTTATCCTCACCACAGGACCTTCCTCCTGGTGTCTGATAATGCTTGTTCTCCAACAGCACACCCTCTCAGTCTCAGGTCCTTGTGTCTCTTGCTCCCAGCTCCTCTCACACACACTTCCTCTTCTCTGGCTCCTCCACATCTGACTGGAGAGAGCTCCTTTTAAAACCCAGGTGCCCTGATTAGCCTGACTTGATTGGCTGCAGGTGTTCTAATCAGCCTGACTGCCTTAATTGGTTCTAGCAAGTTCCTGACTACTCTAGTGCAGACCCTGTTCTGGTCACTCAGGGAACAGAAAACTACTCACCCAGTGATCAGTGTATTTGCCCTCTCCCAGACTCCTGCACCCCACTCACCTGGGTCTGTCACAATGAACATATATAAAAACATTTGAACAATTCATATTTCTAAATTGTCTTGTGCTATCTGTACCAAGTTTTCCCCAAAAAATATCTACCCATGGCTACAATGTGTCATGTAAAAGATGAGGTGGATCTATTTAATATTAGTGACATTAGAGAGAAGAGAGGTCAAAATGAGACCTGGAGGGGGAAGCTAGAGTTAATCTTAGTAAGGGAAAGAAGACGCATCTCTGCATAACACACCTACCCATACCAGACTGTCTATGCTAGCAGTTTTCTTCAAATTTCACATTGCATTAGCTTTGGTGCAGCTCCACTGGGGTAGCAAAATCAGGAGCGCCAATACAATCTGTAAACTGGCCTTTTAGCCACCATATTGTCTAGCCGTGCTCATAGTTAATCTATGATACAGGGGTTAAAATGCTGGCAGCCTGTCTGCATTAGGTCTAGCATTGGAGCTGCACCACCTCTGGTGCAATGGAGTTGGAGAAAAAATCCACAGAAACAGAGAACAAACAACTCATGACCTAAGCAAAATCATCCCTGTAGTGGTGCTGACAGCAATGCAGACACCTAAGGAAGGTGGCTGTTACCTCTTTCCCTAGCCTGCGGCTGCTTCATTCTCTAATGCAGGTTAGAACAACCCTGAGAACTACTTTAATTTGTTCCCTGACTGCACTGACCAGTGCACTACTCGGGAATAAGTGGGGTGTAAGAACTCCGCAAGTTTGCCACCTCCTGCAGTAGGAAGACACAGAGCTGGCTGTGCCTAGCAAGTGCTCCCACCCCAGGAGCATTACTCACAGGAGCCTTACAGCTGCTTTCCCACCCAGATATGCCATCTCCCACAGTACAGCCATGAATTCCCGTCTTGGCGCCTTTAAAAACTATTTCTTGGGGTTGTGATGAAACTTCTTGTGAACATGGCAAACAGCTGTGGGAGATCAGCTCCGGGGCTTGGATGCCATGGAAAAGGGAGGGAAGGCTCCTCACTGGGGGAATTCCAAAGGAAGGCCTGGGGCTTGTCAAACTGCATAAATATATAAATTCCAGCCCCTCCAGACACAGCACCCTTGGCACCAGCTTTTTTCCTGAGTGCTGTTATGTTGCTATTACACAGCTGATCTCTAACCAACAGAGCTCCAAGTGACAGTCCCTGACATCCAAACACCCATTACACAATCAGAGTGCTACTATGACTTTATTTTTACAAGCATTTCCATGAGGCTTTATAAACATTTGTTCCATGCTTTCAACAAAAGACTCCAGGCATCACAGGTATGGGGTGTTCTGTGCAGAGAGAGGACCCAGCAGGCATGTGACAGTTTAAACCCTTCCCCAAAGTAGCAACGATAGTGGGAGAGTGGCAAGATCCTCATCCCTTTCCTGACCATATCCCTACCCAATCTTTTCCTTCTGTCACTGTGGAGCAGACCATTTCCTCTAGGTCTGCACACAAAGATATGCCCCGCCCTCTGCATGGATACATCCTTTCGCACATAGGATGGAGCTGGGGTCAGGTGTGTGTGGCTACATTTCCCTGTTTCACCCTCCCCCAGCCAGTGGAGAGCTCTGCATGATGGAGCAGATCCGCATGTGGATGAATGGGGAAGGATGGTGTAAGTGACTTGCATCATTCCCTTGGCACCCACAGTAATGCCACTCAAAAGGTACCAAGCCCCAGCCTCATTTTTCACAGCCTGTCTTCTAGCCTAGCAACCACTTCGATGCCTGGGTCCTCTGCCAGATCCCTTGAAATCAGTGCTGAACTTGGGGGATCTGTAGAGCCTGGGGGCTGGACCTGTTGCTTCTACAAGGGAGTTAGGGATGAGGCAAGACCCACCTCTTCATCCCACCCTGATATAAGAAAAATTTAGAGGAAACACCATGAGGGGAGCCTTTCTGAGTTTTCCTCTCCTATGGGCCCTCTGACCTGAAGGTTTTGCATGATCTGCACCAGAGATCTCTACATCCATCCTGCTATGGAGAGGGTGACTGCAACTGCAACAAAGCTTCCAGATCAGCTGCCAGGTGGGAATAAAGCATAATACACACTGCTCCCCACTTACATTAACATTCATCTCATCATGCAAAGGCCTGTTTTAGACTTCACCCTCCTGTCCACCTCCGAGGCTGTCAAAGTCATGCCAAGGATCACTATGACCCCCAGAGCAGCCCAGAAGCAGGAGAGCACAGAGACAGTCTAAAGCCACCCTAGGGTCTCTCCAGATAAGCTGAGAGTTTTGTGCTTGTCTCCAAGAGGCCTAGCACAGACTCTAAAAAGGAGATGAGAATATTAATAATTATCTACATCAGTGATGATAACCTATTCCCAGCTCGGCCACTGACTCTTTCTTCTCTCCTTCCCTTTTCCTGCCTTGTCTGCTTAGACTTTAAACTCTGTGGAGGTGTGTGTGTGTGTGTGTGCGCGCAGCACCTAGCACACTGGGCCCTGACCCCAGGCACTGCTATAATACGAATAATAAATACCTTCTGGGGGAAGGTTAATCGATATAGAGGCAGGGTATGTCCAAATGCGGAACACTCTAAATGAAGGTAGGTCATGTCTGGTAAAACCAGGGAGGAGAAGACACACAAAACAACTTGCACACAAGAGGCTTGGTTAAAGATATTGAAAGCTGTTACATATAGTAGACACTCTCCATGCTACAGAGACTATCAGTGTCATGGAATTACTAGGTATTTTCTGAATACCCCTAACTCAGGGTATGTCTACACTACGGGATTATTCCGATTTTACAGAAACTGGTTTTTGAAACAGATTTTATAAAGTCGAGTGCACGCGGCCACACTAAGCACATTAATTCAGCGGTGTGCATCCATGTACCAAGGCTAGCATCGATTTCCGGAGCGTTGCACTGTGGGTAGCTATTCCGTAGCTATCCCATAGTTCCCGCAGTCTACCCCGCCCTTGGAATTCTGGGTTGAGATCCCAGTGCCTGATGGGGCAAAAAACATTGTTGCAGGTGGTTCTGGGTACAGCCTCACCC
>NC_133776.1:84691681-84771133 GCF_003597395.2 Chelonoidis abingdonii
GGCGGGTCCAGACACACAGGGGGTTAGGCGGACGGGGAAGCAGCTCCCTGTACAGTGACTCTACCCCACCACAACTGAGGAGCGATGAAGGCAGGAAGTAGAGGAATGCGGAGCTTCCTGCAGCCAGAGAGGTTTCTAGGAGTGGATCTGACCTAGCCCTGGTCACTCCTTGCAGGGGAAGAGGAAGTCCCTTGCTGCCCAGCGGGACTAGCAGCTGGGTAGAAGCCACTAGCTGGGGCATCTCCAGCCCTCCCCCGCAGTGATTTACCTCTCTGCTAGCTGCTCCTGGCACCTGAAATGATGCACCCACACTGCTGGGGAGCGGCTCATGATTGCTCTTGCGGCTTCCCTTTGCTTCCCCATTAGAAAGCCATTTTTCTGTGGGGAAGCAACGAAATCTGCGCGGAACATGTATTCTGCATGCACACAATGGCGCAGAATTCCTCAAGGAGTAATACCAGTCATGGTGTTATAGACCTCTGTCATGTCCTCCCACAGTCATCTCTTTTTCAAGATGAACAGTTCCAGTCTTTTTAATCTCTCCTTGAATGGAAGCTGTTCCATACCCCTAATGAGTTTTTGTTGCCTTTCTGTCCTTTTCCAATTCTAATATATCATTTCTGAGATGGGTTGACTAAAATTGCATGCAGTATTCAACATGTGGATGAACCATGGATTTGTATAGTGGGTTTATAATATTTTCTGTCTTATGTCTCTCTTTCCTGTTGAACATTGAGCAGATATTTTCAGAGAACTAACCATGATGATGCAAAGATCTCTTTATTGAGTGGTAACAGCTAATTTAGAACCCATTGTTTTATATGTATAGTTGAGATTTTTTCCAGCGTATGTTACTTTGCCTTTATCAACACTAAATTTCATATGCCTTTTTGTTGCCCATTTAACCTGGTTTTGTGAGATCCCTTTGTAACTGTTTGCAGTAAGCGTTGGCCTTAACTATTTTAAGTAATTTAGTATCATCTGCAAACTTTGCCATCTCACAGTTTACACCTCTTTCCAGATCATTTATGAAGATGTTCAACAGCACAGGTCTCAGTACAGATCTTGGCGGACCCTGCTCTTTTCCTCTCTCCAGATACTCCATGATGGGTTTCCAGATGTCAGAACTCCTAAATCAGTTTTTAAATTGTATATAGATGAACTTGCCTTGTAGTTTCTTGGGCTCTGCTCTGTCACTTCAAGAGTAATGTGCTATTTATTATAATTAATTTTGTCCCCTTTAACAGGATAATCTTTGGCTGGCAGAGAACTAAGAACACTCATTCTAGGCAGGCGCTCCCTAATGTAGATGTTAGTGATATCCATGAGCAGTACTTGTTGGGCAGTAGTTGCTGCAACTATTGTAGAATATATATTATCCCCAGATTATGTTGATTTTTGGTCACAATTTAGCAGATGGCAGTATTTCCCCTACTTGCAAGCAAAGAAAGAAATAATTGCTTGGAACGTGTAGATTAGTATTTCCTGTGCAAAATCTTGCAGGTTATAACTAAGCTTCATGATATTTCTGTGAAGTATGGTGAACTATCACTGTTAACAGATGGATAAACTGCGGCACAGAAAGGTTAGGTGATTTGTCCAATACCATGAACTAAGCAAGTTGAAGGAACCCAAAATTCAAGTTTCCAGTCCCTCTAAACACTAGGGACCTGATCCAAAGCCAGTCTGTCAGTCGAAAGATTTCCATTGACTTCAGCGGGCGTTGTATCAAACTGTAAGACAATATTTGTGCTCTTATAACAGAATAAAACAGAATGGGGGAGGTCTCAATCAGGACAGATTGTTACCATTCCTTGGAGCTCCATAGGATTTGCAATATGGTAGAAATTGCTGGGGACAAGTGAGTGTGCATTGTTTCTGACTGTCAAGTGGTGTAAATAGTATCACCACATTAGTCAAAACCAAGAGGATGTATTCTTAGAATCAGGCAACCCTTCAGCTGGAAGATTTATGCTGGCTGGTGAATTTACAATTGATGTTTAATTCCTGCTCAAATAGCTATAGAAAGTTATACAGTAGTTCCTCTCTGAACCAAAGTATCAGAACAGTTTCTTAAGAATAAAGTATTTATATTGCAAGTTTCCATGGACATACTCCAAGGCTCATGGATGTACTTTTGGAAGCTGTATAGAAGGAATTATTTGCCCCTGGGGCTAGGGGATAATAAATCAGTTCTAATCTTGTCCACCTAACTGCTTTCTTTATACTATAAAGGAGTTACTCTGAAATACAAGCATGCTGAGAAGTGAAAGAGGAAGAGAGGTGGGAGACAGAGTTCCTATCCAAAAAGCAAGGAGAACCAGATTTAAATAAAAGTATTTGGTTCCATTAAATGTTGCACCTCTACCCTGCTATAACATGACCCGATTCAAGATGGGTTCGCATACAGTGCGGTAACCCTGGTGCTCAGGCGGCGCTTTAAAGGGTCTGAGGCTCTGGCTGCTGCGGGGACCCCTAGGCCCTTTAAATCACTGCCGGAGCCCTGCTGCCACTACCCCGGGGTTGCAACAGCAGGGCTCAGCCAGCGATTTAAAGGGCCCGGGCTTCCCGCAGCGGCTGAAGCCCAGAGCTCTTTAAATCACCTCCGGAGCCCTGCAGCTGCTGCTACCCTGGGGCTGCGGCAGCAGGGCTCGCCGGTGATTTAAAGGGCTTTGGGCTTCGTCTGCTGCAGGGAGCCCTGGGTCCTTTAAATCACCGCTGGAGCTCTGCCGCTGTTACCCCGGGGCTGTGGCAGTGGGACTCCGCCAGCGATTTAAAGGAGCTGGGGGGTCCTCGCTGCCGGAGCCCCGGGCTCTTTAAATCACCGCTGCAGGCCTGCCACCGCTACCCCAATATAACAGCGTTTCACATATAACGCGGTAGGGATTTTTGTTTCCCTATAACCGCGTTATATTGGGGTAGAGGTGTGTTCTAAAAGGTAACATGATACATGTGAATTACCAGTGTTAAGATTCTGAATCTGATTTAACTAGGCTTAACTGTCAGCTTTTGAGTACTAAGGTGATTGATTGAGTCATTCTTAATCAGAATTGTATCAGTAGCCTGGGAAGCAGACTAGTTTGCAAACAGTCAGTAAATCTGTTTATAATCTGTAGTTAAAACCTAATCCCCTATACACAGCTTGAATCATGTATATTAAGTAAAACAAAATCTTGCATTTCTGCATTATAGGTGTTACAGTCACTGTTGGTTTTCCAGCAAACAGCTTGCCATCCGATCAAGGGTAAATTCTCACCCTGTGTTTATCACTGTAGAATTCAAAACTATTGTATTACTGTCTATATATGGAATATATAACGCTTCCCAGTGTGTAGATTTCCTGCAAGCACAAACAGTTATAACTTCTCAAATTACAATTTATGGTAAGAGTTTGTAATAATTTTTGCACTTTTAACCCTTTAGTTTGATTTTGAATTGTAAAGAGCTTCCTATTTCCGGTATTTACGTTTGGAAACAAGGTACTGTTCTTCATGACCAGATAATATTTGTCTGTCCTGAGGCAGCTCTCTAGTTAAAAAATAAAACAGAAGTCTTGTCTCTTTATTTATTCTTTCCAAGTACAGTTCTAAACTTTTACACAACCTAGGGTTTTTTTTTTATTGGGGGAAAGAAGGGGAAGAGGGCAGGGGAGATCTCTTCCCTTCCCCAGTTTGCCATTGTGAGCATGACTATGTGCTTGCTCCATCAGATTACATTTTAAAATCCGATTTGCACAATTGCATGATGTTTGAAACTCGTAGCATTTCAGTTGATCTGATTTCTTTGAAAAATGTGTAGCAAATGCTATGCTAATAGAGGTCAATTATGCCACAAACAATGAGTGCAGTAGCAATTTGGCTACTTTTAAGCAGTCAAATTTGTCATCTAACTGTAGAATTAATTTGCAAACTATTAGAAGTAGTGACAACATGATCTCTGCTCTGAAATCCCAGCGTTAAAGGGACAAACTGTTTCGTTTCAGCTTTTCAGAAGCATCATATTTTAATAACATAATGACCCAGGTTATTGCACAATCTTCAGCATTCTTTGTCTGGCTGTTGTAGCTCTGCACCCTAACATTTTGAAGATTTTAGTGTAAACATTTTGGTGTCCTGTAGGTCCGGTTTTACCTAGGACTGTTGCCAATGAGTTTTTGGAATTAAATTTGGGGCTGTGACACCTCAACAGTAACCTAGTTAGTTTTCTCTGTGTGTTTCTCAGTGACAGGATCACCATCCTACAGTAAAGACCTTAGAGATCTATCATGCATGTGTATGATGAGGATCATTTGTAAATCTGTCAAAATCTAAGTTTCCTAACCGTGTATTAACCAATTTTTATCACAAATCATGTTGCTTCTTATGTTTTGTGATTCCTTTCTATTTCTTCAATCTAGGTCATTCCCTATAGATTTGAAATAAGAAATCTGACTGCAGAGTTTCCATACTTCTAGTTAAACTAGATTTTTTTTATAGTAAGTTTTCTACTTTTTATAAGTAGTCACAACAGCTTTACAAAGTTACTGTAAACATGTAACAGCCCAAGTTACTTGCCCATCGTTTGTCCTAGTGATTGATGATAAAAATGCTTATAGCATTTACTTGTTCATTAAAAACATTACTAACTGTGGGGAAATGGGTGAATGGCACTTTGCAAGGCTGAGCAATAGTATACTTAAACTTTTTGTTTTGTTTAATTCTTCTTCAAGGTTTCAGTGATTTAAGCCTGGTCTGTACTTAAAATTTTGGTTGACATAGCTTTGTTGGCTAGGGGTGTGAAAAATCCACACCCATGAGCAATGCAGCTATGCTGACCTAACTTCCAGTATAGGTGCAAATAGGTTGATGGAAGAGTACTTCTGTCAATTTACCTACCATTGCTTGGGGAGACGGTGTTCTACCTTGACAGAAAAACCCCTTACATCAGTGTAAGCTGCATCTATGCTACCAGATTATGCTGGCATAGCTACAGTGCTGTAGCTATACTGGTATATTTCCTGTAGTGTAGATATGCTTGTATAGTCCCTGCAGCGTAGATATACCCACCGTGTAAAGACTGGATCTCTAATGTCTTAATCCTACCTGTTCTTAGTAATGCTTTCCAGGAACAACAGAGCAGAAAAGATTGAATTTCTAATGTGAAATATGAGCAGAAACTAAAACCTTGGAAGCTGGGGTGAGAATCCTTTCTGTGTTCTTTTATACATCGTAAAGATGCAAAAGAGATACAATCCTAATTTTTTTCTCATCTGTAGGCCAGTTTTAGTTTTATTATTGTTCATCACGTATGAAAACTTAAAGGATATGCAAAATAGCCAAATGAATATTTCTGCTGGAACATCACCTTTTGCATTTGCTAATTTTTTATGATTTTCAACTATGCAAATGTCAGAGTTCATTAATACAGTTTTTTACTTAATATTTTAATTTTCACTTTCAGTTACATTTATTTAAAAAAGCTGGAACAGCATTGAAAAGATTTTGTGAGATTATTAAAAGGACTCAAAGCATGTCTGAGCATCTTTAGATTAAAAAAAAATAGCTATAGAAAAGCACTTGCCATTAGTGATTCAGATGCCTTAAAATGCTGTTTGAGCTATAAATAGGATGCTAACAGAAGATTTGAAATTGGAACCTGGCAACTGACAGGCACAGTTCTAGATTATTCAGCAGTCTTCACATACATTTTCATAGGTAGTGTCTTCTGGTAATCCACTTTCTCGTGTAGTTTGACTTCCTCAGTGGATGATTCAGGGAGACACACTGTTCCTTTCCTGTAGCACACTCCTCCACTTAAAGATCTATTTTCTCTCATGGTACCCATCTTGCCTATCATTCTTCCTGCCCTTCAGTCTGTTTTCTTTAATCCATCTACATAGCGAATTTATTTTGAGTTCCTTGTTTATTTTTATAGCACATGCTCCACTAAATTTAAATGAACTTCCTGGATGACTGACTAATCAGATCTCCTTAGTGAATGTGGAAAAACTTTTTTTTTGTCTAGCAAATTTTTGTATAGATTCAAGTGCAAAAATCTCTCAGTTTGATCAGTAGTTTGTAGTTTTGATGTTCACCCCAAGATAAAACAGTATCTTCTTTTAAATATAAACCCATAGTGGGGTATTATAAACTGGAGTTTTTAAGATGAAAGCATGATATCTTGATAATATGAAATGAATTTAAATGAAGTGTCCATACTATGTTGCTATTTTAGGAGTTGTATAGCGAACTGCAAATAATGTTTTAGGTCCTATTCCTACAAGCAGATCCATGCAGATACATTGAAGGATCGGTGGGAGGCAGGAAGAGGGAGCGATAAATTATATTTTTACACTCTCTTGAAACTCTCAAATGTTATAAAATCATTTTTTCAAAATTTAAAATTTGTTGTGAAAATATGGCAGTTGCAACTGTTTGATTTTTAAAAAAGACCAGTACTTCACTGTTTTCACATACTTTTTTTCTATTTGTAATATCTTTGGAAATATTGAAAATGAGCTACATTTCTGGTTTAAATTTTAAAGTTTCTTTGATTTTTAAAATTAATGCTACAAGAGTGACATAAACCAAAAAAGATGTTGCTTTTCCATTGTCCAGCATTAATAAACCGTTTTTGTTCTTCACTGCCTTGGTCCCCAGCACCCTTGCTGGAAGCTTACTATGCTAGAGCTAGTTGCACCAACATTGCTAAGGTTGTGTTCTAGTTTTCAGTTAGGTTCTAGAAATAAAGTAGAATCAAACATTTGAACAAAAATGTGCCATGCTACCATGATGATTCCAGCCTTGCAAGCACACATCACTGTCTTGTAGATAACATTTGAATTAGTATGCAGGAGTCCAGTACATTCTCTGTAAAACTAAATTGTTGCAATTTAATTTTAGACCCACTAAAAGATTGTACAGCAAAGTTCAATATCTGTCTTCCATCAAGGTACATATTAACTTGCTTTACCTTCCTTCTTTAAAATCTGAAATGCACAAATAGTCTAACATTGAATTAATTTTTGATGAAAGAGGACCTATTACATTAACAGCTAGGTCTGGTCCAGTGGTCTTATCCCGCAATTTCTTAAGAATCATGGAAAGAGATTTTAAAAAATTGTATTCATTGAACCCTGAAATCTAAGCAACAAGCATTATTTTAAAGCATTACTTCACATCTACATTCACTTCCCCTTATGTATAATATAAAATGTTTTAATTAACAGTTCCATTCTCACTCTCTTTGTTTTACTTTGTTTTAATAGAAATATTAGATTTTTTTTGAGAGAGAGTTTTTTCCTAGTAGTCATATGTGGGGTTTTGTTTTTGTCCCCCTCCCCCTCCCCCTCCCCAGGGCGCCAATGCCTCTGCTTTGGAGAAAGAGATTGGTCCTGAACAGTTTCCTGTGAATGAACATTATTTTGGCTTGGTCAATGTGAGTGAATTTTCTTTACTATTTTTAAAATGCTGTTTTCTATTTCAATCCTCCTATTCTGAAATTGACAGGATTCTCTTTTAGAACCTTATACATGGGTTGTTCTGGCACAAAGTAGAAATCTATTTAAGCACTACATCCTGTAACATGCATGCTAAATTTTGTTTTTAACTAAAAGATTAATCTTAAAAGTTAACTGTAGTGAAATAGAAAATGTTAATGATTACAAAATTCTGTGGGACATTCATTCTTGGGCACACTTTTAAATATAGGATCAGAAAAGCCCATTAGATCATAGGCTAGATAAAAGCAGAGTATGGTTGTCCAGCAGAGAAGATGTATCAAATATTAAACTGTTACTTGGGTGGGTCTTAGTCCCAAAGGCTCAAACCAAAAAAAGCTGTTTGCTTTTCAAATCCCATGTTTTTCGTATGGGCTTAGAGGGGACAGTCCTGTTTGAGGAAAGATCAGAGAATACAGAAAAATACCAGCTAAGTCATTTCCCTTTGTATAGAAATGAACGTTTTTTCAGGCTTGAATCCTCATGAGAGCTCCGGCTTAAAACAACTGTTTGCCATAACTTCAGTCAGTTTTCGTGTTTACAGTATGATTAAGACCTCTAAGGCCATAAAAATTGCCTAATTTGCAATGTTATAACTAAATTAAGGATTGTGAAAAGAATGCAACATTATTCTATCACTTATGTTTAGGATGTCAGATTAATGCTTCTGGATAAGGAAGGTGAATGTAACATTCAATCTATCACACCCTTTTATTAATAATACGATGTAAAAAAGTGAAATGTTTACAATTATCACAGGACATAGTTCATTTTTTATGTGAAAAATATAGCTCTGGTTAACTTCATTCACAGTAAATTAAACTTAGCTCTTCCTCCCTTAGTGGATCATTTAGACACACATTTCACCTCAGAACTGAAACAACCTAATATACTGAATAGTGCTAATATAGTTACTAACGTATTGCTTGCTTACAGCTGCACATTGTGAACACATTTGATTTATTTGATTTTTATTTTGTCCGTAGCAGATCATGTTCTCAGTCACTCAATAATCTAAACGCACTGAATTATCTTCCTTAAGTGTTGTGTTAATGGCCATTCCAATGCTTCTGAGATTTGTATCATAATGGGAAAATATGGAAGGCATGTTCTGTTGTAGCTTATATACTGAAATGATAAATAGTGTGAAGAAGAAAAAATTGCCTTCTAAAAATAGAGAAAAATCCTTTTACCACCCACATGCAATATTCAAAAGGACAAAATATGTCTAATATCTGTAGTTTGTTTCCTTTGATAATTTTTTTGCATTTTTACTTCACTATCAAAAATTCCTTCCTCACTACCTCATTTTTTCCCCTCCTGTTGGTCTCAGTCCTCTTGATAAAGTGAAAAGTCATCTGGAGCACCTGAAAAGGTTTGCAGAACAGTTTTTTTCCTCTTCAGATTATAATCCTCTATTGTGAAACTATAACATTTTCAATTTTAAAAGGTTTCTGTCCTCCAAGTGCAGTCTGATGGGAATTCTCTGTAGAGGAGTAATTTTAAAATGATTTTAAATTCCATTAAAATTAGTTAGCATTTTTGATAAATATTTTGTTTTAAGCAGGATTTGTTAAACTGAAAATCATGTGTTTTGATTTTTTTAAAAAATTAGTTAAAAGTAATTTCATGTTATGTACTGGCCTGAATCCTCTAGTCATTTTTCGTGGCTATACAATGACATTTTCCTGTTCAGAAGACACAAACAACTTTCCTGTTGCTGTGTGGGCTCCCATAGGGGAAATTGACTGTAAAGAAGAAACAGTGAAACTGACTAGACAAAGAGCTGTTACACAACATGAATAAATGGAAAAGGTTTTTTTATTAAAATTGTGTAGTTAAGTGTTATCATAGTAATGTTTATTTCAGAAAGTGTATTCTCTGTAATACAAGTGAGGGCAAGGTCAGTAGCTGAGTTCTTTAGTACTTTTGGGGTAATATCTTGGCCATCTTGAAGTCAGCAGAAGTTTTGCTATGGATTTCAGTGAGGCCAGGACTTCACTGTTGGTGTTTTTACTACTTTTGTCTTGAAATTCTAATACAAGCTCTTTGAGTTATGTGCTTTCTTGTGTTTGTAAAGTGTTTGCACTTTTGCATGCAACATAGTTAATCGCACCAGAGTTGTATATGCAAGACCTATTAATTCCACACATTGTGATCTCATAGACTCATAGACTTTAAGGTCAGAAGGGACCATTATGATCATCTAGTCTGACCTCCTGCACAAAGCAGGCCACAGAATCCTACCCATCCACTTCTATAACTAACCCCTAACCTATGTCTGAGTTATTGAAGTCTTCAAATTGTGGTTTGAAGACCTCAAGCTGCAGAGAATCCTCAAGCAAGTGACCCATGCCCAACGCTCAGAGAAGGTGAAAAACTCCAGCGCTCTGCCAATCCTGCCCTGAGGAAAATTCTTCCTGACCCAAAATATGGCGATCAGTAAACCTGAGCTAGCGTGTGGCAAGACCACACCAGCACCCAGTGAAAGTGTCTGCAGTAACTCAGATCCATCCGTATAACATCCCATCACAGACATGGCAATTACTGCTCATATCAAGATCATTTGCAAAATTAGGCTATCCCATCATACCGTCCTTCAAAACTTATCAGAGCTAGTCTTAAAGCCGATATGTTTTTGCCCCCACTACTCCCCTTGGAAGGCTGTTCCAGAATTCACCCTCTAATTGGTTTGAGAAACCTCGTCAATTTTGAGTCTAAAAACTTCCTAGTTCCGTTATACCCATTGTTCTTGTGTCCACATGTATAAGCTTAAATAATCCTCTCCTCCTAAATTAATCTCTTGATATACTTGTATAAGAGCAAGCATACCTCCGCATCCTTCTTTTGGTAGGCTAAACAAGCAAGCTGCTTTGAGTCTCTTTCATGGGACAGGTTTCCATTCCTCGGATCATCCTAGAGCCGTCTCTGAACTGTTCAGTTTGGAATTCATCTTCTTAACATTGGAGACCAGAATGACACATATTCCAGATGAGGTTCCACAGTGCCTTATAACGTACTAACCTCCTTTTTTGCTGGAAACTCGCCTGATCATTGATAAACTGGCATTAGCTTTTTTAATGGCCATATCACATTGGCGGCTCATAGTCATCCTGTGATCAACCAATACTCCAAGGTCCTTCTCCTCCTCTGTTACTTCCAACTGATGTGTTCCCAATTTATAACTAAAATTCTTATTATTAATCCCTAAATGCATGATCTGATTCCTCTGTGTGTACCATCAAAAACCACATTGACCTTTTTGCTGCCATATCACAGTGTAAACTCACTAACCCAGAAATTAGCAATGCTGAAAGAACTGGAGGTTAGTAATGGACAGCAATTCCTCTATTAACCTCCTGTTCTTTCAGTATTGCTAGTTTCTAGGATTTTGCCTCCCATTAAATATGTTTTGGGGATTTCCCCCCCTCCAAATATATGAGCTAGTATTCTTCCAAAAGATCTTCATTTTTCTTTTGTGCTAGTGTTTCCAGTCTTTCCAGGTCCTCTTGCATTATTTCTCTGTCATCATTGGTGTTGTCAACACTTGCCAATTTTGTATCATCTACAGATTTCATGAGTGTGCTGGTTATTTAGACTTATAGGTTATTATTAAAGAGATGGACTAAGAATAAACATAAATTAAATGTTTGTTCAGCTTGTATATTTATTTTGATCATGTAGCTAACAATTTTAAACCATGGTTCCTCATTTCATGTACCATGTAAAGTGATGTTAATGCAACTATAAGGATGACAAGGCTGTAACCTTTTGAGCTGCATGAATTAAATTTTAATTTTATATTTCTCTCAGCCAGAAAATTGACTATTTAACTTGCAATCGTTCTGCTACAGTAATTATACAGAATTCTGGCGTATGCTGTAGCCATATTCCCAGAGTATCACTTAATATGATTATCAGTATTCTACAGTTGGTTTATTTGTATGTTAATTATGGTTGTTTAAAATATTTCACCCAGAATGCTCTTGAGATGCAGAGCTCATTTACAAGAAAATTCTCAGGACAGGCAGACCGGAAATCATTGATTGTTACTCAAAAAAGCCAAAACAATGTTATACAATCCAGTCATTATAAAATAAATTGTGCAAATTACTGTAAACAGAAGGAACCATACCACCAGAAATGAACTATTTCATGTCATTGTATAAAAGCATCTAACTTTTCAGTATTTTAAGCATTCCTCCTTGTTAAGCAATCTGGGACACATTGCCTCTAGACATTACATATCATCAGCCCTGTCCTCTAATGACACAGCCTTCAGATATGGCAGATGTAGAACAGCTGCTCTTAGATATCGCTGCATCATGTGTTTTTGCTAATATTTCATTGTAAACAGGAAATACTTAATGTGTTACTTACTTGTTGTCTCAAAAGGCATATTGATATCTGACACAGGCAAACATAAAATTTGAATCCACCTATTGTGACCTTGTTACAATACTGTAATAGAACTGATCTGAAGGGATACAGTGATGCTACCAGTTGCCATCCTGTCATTTTGCTTCTTGTCTCCAGGTTATGGTCTTGGGTCTCTCAGTAGCACCTCTTCACATCAGTGACTGCAGCTTCAGTCCTGTGCAGGACTAATAATCATGCTGTCACTCACTAGTTTTACCTGCCTGACAAACCCTGGAATAGCCTTTTCTTAGCAGACATTCACTGTATTATCCCCTATACACATAGCCCTCCCCTCAATAAATTAACTATAGTGGTTGCTTGTGTAAATAAAATAGAATTTTAATACTAACTAAATTACCACAGAAAAAAACTTGCAGTTAAGATAACAACTGCTTTGATCCAAATCCTTGATAAGTTTGGTAAAGGTATTATATTAACATAGTACATAGGAAATGAGAGAAAGGAATACTACTTCAGAACCTATAATGAAGAATCTGTTCCACCCAGCTGCTCTTCTTGTCAGTCATGACACCTTTAAATTGACGTGTTTTAAGGTCCAGATAAAACTCCACTACTATTAGTTCAATCCCCTGAAATATAGGCTAATCTTTTGATATTTAGTTCTTATAATTAATGCTAAAATTTCCCATTTGATCCACAGCACATACTGATTATTCATTAATATGTACCATTCTTGATCCTTGTTTTCTAAAAGGTGTAAGATACTTGGCCCAATTTACCCAGATACTGTAATTTAGTCTTTGATAAAGAATTGTGGTAACTGAAACTTTGTTTGAGGAAAATTTACTTACACACTATCTGGGCTTCCAAGATGGAAGGCGGTTCAATCTAATGTTTACTTTTAGTTTCTCCTATCCGATGGGAATTATGGCCAAGATTTTAAACATGGCTAGTGACTCTGTTGCCTTAGCTTTTGCATGTCCAAAATGAGCCACTTTGGATGGGCCTCTGAAAATCAAGGGGTTTATCAAGTTCTGTCCCAAAAGTCACTTTTAAAAATATCTTGACTGATGAACCTTTGTATGTTTTTCATTTAAAACTCTTAAGTGGTTGTAAAGAATGCAAATTCAGTAAGTGTCCTTCCAGTGTTTTCTTTTACTTTTAAGATGTTCCTAGTGCTATGAATGTTCCTTACTATAACTATTGAGGATACCTACTCTTAACAGTTAACGTTTTTTAAAAGGCCATGGTAACATCTTCCATAAAAATAGGCTTCCTCACTAGTTAACATATGGATAATTAATTAGAAAGATCATTAGTCTGTTGCTCTGCCAGAATTACAAATGTCAGTTCTCAGTACCTTCACAATAAGTGATTGCTCAGAACACCAAAATTTGGATGGGTCTATCGTGCTAAAAATCTTATGCAGACAACCTTCCTTAATTATATAACTTTAGACAAAATTTTAAAAATCTCATTTTTCACTCTGTTCAGACAAAGAAATTGTCATGATCTGTCGTTCACATTTTGATTCTTGTGCTGTTGTGATTTAGGTTTCCAGCATTTCAGATGGAATGTCTCAATTAGAAAAGCAGTCATGGAGTTTTTTAATTTCATAAAAATATTTCTCTATATATTAGTTTTTGTACTCCTCTTTTTGTCCTTAGCTTCCTCAGTGTCTCTTTGTTGGTTTCTTTTTAACAGATGTAATAATGGAAATATGTGTCTTGTTCTGTTTTAACCAGTTTGGCAATACCTGCTACTGCAACTCAGTTCTACAGGCACTTTATTTTTGTCGCCCGTTTCGGGAAAAAGTTTTGGCATACAAGGTCCAGCCCCGGAAGAAGGAAAGCCTCCTTACGTGCCTCTCCGATCTCTTTAACAGCATTGCCACACAAAAGAAGAAGGTGGGGGTCATCCCACCTAAGAAATTTATTTCCCGGTTGAGGAAAGAAAATGGTAAATGAATAACTGAAGTACCTGATCAAATTTCAATATTAGGATATTAGGCTCCACATTTTTAAGTAACCCAAACTCTTTTCAAGTGTATCTAGTGACTGGCATTTGGCAAGGTTTACTAACTGGGTTTTAAAAGGTTCATGCCCCAATTTATGTCGTACAGATTTTCACCGCTTGTGTAGTATGAAGCGTGTGTAGATGGTCCCTGTAAAGTATCTTTATTTAAGGTGGGTTTTCATCTGGTTTAGTGATCCCATCCTGATGTCGGCCAGTCACATAGAGGGTAGGGAGCCCAGAGCTTTGGATACCCTGGCTATTCTGTGCTAGTATAATGCCAGTACAGAAGTCTGTAACAAGCCATTACAACTTAAAGCATCATTAGCAATGATTTAAATTGTACCATGAACTGGGTACATGCATAGTTAAGGCCAGATTAGGGAAGCTCAGATGTGGCTTAAAGTCACTCTCACCCTCTCTTTCTCTCCTTTACTCAGGGCAAGAAAAAAGTAATAGGTAATCAGTTTCTATCTTCGTACTGGGAATCTAGTGGTTATTTCCCAGGACTAGTTGCGAAGAACTTTGTTCATGTTATCTTTTCAAGCCCAATCAGAGATTGTAAATTATCATTGATTTATAGGATTTTTTTCATTTTCCTCCTGAGGTAAGATATTGGCCTTCATGTACCAGTGGTCCCTTGCAGCACATCTAAACATACTCTTCTTACCCTTATTCCCCAAATAATCAACCGAAGCCAATTTTACATGTTTGCCAGGCCAGCCTCCCTTAACTTAAGGAGCGTAACTAATTTTCAGAAGGCTACCTTCCTCCTGGGAGCCAAGAAGTAGGAGAGCGCGTAACCTGAAGTCCATAACAACTGTTGCTAGAACTACATAATTACAGCTCTGTTTCATATAGCATCTTCAGAGAGGTAAATACTGTTAACTAATAGCAGTGGCTAAAAGAATTTAAAAATTATAGAAGAGAGAGAAGAATGTGTAGTGCTTCACTAAAGCAGAGTGGCCTTATAAAGTTTGTGCTTTAACAATAGCGTTATTGTTATGCTCTTTCATTCTTCCCAATCTTTTCTGTTTCCTTTCCAGAGTTATTTGATAATTATATGCAGCAAGATGCACATGAATTCCTAAACTATCTACTAAACACTATTGCTGACTTACTACAAGAAGAGAAAAAACAGGAGAAACAGAATGGCAAACTCCAGAATGGCAGCATTGAGAGTGAGGAAGGAGACAAAACTGATCTGACATGGGTCCATGAAATCTTCCAGGGAACACTAACCAACGAAACCAGATGTCTTAACTGTGAAGCTGTATGTTGAAAAACAAAACATCTCTTTATTTGATTTTTCAAAGGCACTGGACCATTTTCCCTAATTCTAAACAAAATTTTTCATTTATTAGGGTAGATGAAATTGAACATTTTCTGATTAAAAATTGAACCTAACCTATTTTATGGCTGTATCAGCTGTCCATTCAAACTAGTACTCATTAAGGTATGTTTCTTAGTAAAAGCGCAGTGTCCTTTCCTTCCCCCTCCTCATTTCCACCAAAGCAGTTTGCACCTGGCTGATAGGAGCCATCTTTTTGTCCTGTTGTAATTTCTTGTGACAGTCATAGTGTATGTTGTGTTTCCACAAGAGTTACTCACCATTTACTTAGTGCTAAATTTGCTGTGGTGGTGTAGCCATGTTTGTGTCAGAATGTTAAGGAGACAGGATAGTGAGGTAATATCTTTTATTGGACCAACTTCAGTTGGTGAAAGAGACAAGCTTGTAAGCTACACAGACCTCTTCTTCAAGTCTGGGAAAGGTACTCCTGAATTTGTGTTTTAACCAAGTGTTTTCAAGTCAAAAGATTACGTTTCTTGTTAATCCATAATCACTGTGTTGAGAACAAAGGAAGGATCAGAAAGACTGAAACTGAAAGAACCACTTTTGGGCTGGGAATTTGTACTTAGCCATGTAATCATTGGTTTAACAGTATTTCAAACAAATGAAAGCCCCATTGTGAGGAAAAGAAAAATTAGTATGATATTGGATAGCAACATTTTTTCAAATAGCTCCAAATACTAGTCAGCACTTTAAATCTAAATTATTTGTATGATTTAAAAAGGAACCTTCCAAAAATGGCACCAAATGGGGTTCTTTCTCAGGGATTTTAAGACTAAATGTGATTGACTAACGAGTCCAAAGATGTTTTCCTGAAAGCCGGGCCTTATCACTCACCCCAGAGTCTGAAAATCCAGTTCTTTCTGTCTCTTATATCCTTCCCAGTACTAAAGAGTCTGAAATATGGCAGATAATTGTATTGCTGTACAAAGTAGAATAGAATCCTTTTAAAGCCTCTCTAGCCTTCTGAGCACCATCAATGGTAAAAACTTGGTTTTGTCAGTAAAATAGGCAGATATGACTTGCAGGCACATGAGGAAGACATTGTACAAGAAGCTTCCTTTTTTACAGTCTCTTTTTGGACTAGACCTACACGTCAGATTGTTTCAGTATTTCTCGAGTAGTGCAGGAAAGGCCCTCGTACTGCATTTATACATTTGTCAAACTCTAAAGCTTCCTACTTGGAATCACAACATCTGTACCATTTCAGAGACTTGAAGCAATTCTAAACCTGCCAGATTTCAAGCCGCAATGACGTATTTATTTTTTTTAAGGTTAGTAGCAAAGATGAGGACTTCCTGGACCTATCGGTTGATGTGGAACAAAATACATCAATTACGCATTGCCTAAGGTAAATGAAAAGGAATGTGGTTGGAAGAACCACATCTGCACATAGTCTGAATGGAGCGGCTACTTTAGGTATTCAGTTGTGCAGCAGTTTAGGACTCAAGTTTACCGTAAACTAATGAATTCTGCACAAGATCCTGTTATACAGAAAGTCTACCAAAACTGTAAGAATTATCCATTTAATTGTGTCTTCTAAGGCTGTTAATACCACATCATGTGTTCAGAGTTTTTCAAAACTAAGTGTTCATGTTTCTTTTTTTTTTTTTCCAAAACATTTTTACTTTGTCACCCTGCTGCTGCATTTTGCTGAAATGCTCCTGCTCTTCATTAAAGAATTCTTGAGCTTCTGAGGGCAGGCAACAGGGCATTCTTGTTGAACAGCTCTCTGCTTTAGAATTAACTCTCTGATAGCTTGTCAAAGCCCAAGCTTATCAACCCAGGACTATGCAAGATGCATTCATTGGACCTGGCTTTTTAATAGCTGATAACGGCACTAATGATGAGTGAGTTGGGGGGGGGGGGGGGATTATGTGCTTTTGTGGGCAAACTTTGGCAAGTGTTAATGAGTTTTAATTTTTGTACATGTCCTCAAATATCACACAATAGATGTGAACTAGATAATTGGACAACCAAAACCATGACAGCCTATATTGCTGTGTGCTCTACCCTTCGGTTTGACTGACTGATCAGATACTGGTCAGTTCATGTTCTGAAGGGCTCTATATCCAAATTTCCTCAGCTAGAATTTTAGATCCCACAACATGGGACTGGGACAAGTTAAAACCAGTGGCTGGGATATTCTTGTTTGAGAAAAATCCTCATCTGTGGTATATTTCTTTTCTGTGATAGCAGATAATAATAGGATGGTAAAATGATAAGTAGAGGGTGTGACTAAGGTTCCCACATGTTTGTAATTCATTTTTTTGTTCTCAACTTCCACAGGGGGTTCAGTAATACTGAGACTTTATGCAGTGAATATAAATACTACTGTGAGCAGTGTCGCAGTAAACAGGAAGCACAGAAGAGGTAAGGTTAGGATATGCTGGAAAATGTTAATGTTCTTTCTTGGCAGGGACAGATGTTAGTGTAAATTGTAGGGCTGTTGATTAATCACAGTTAACTCATGTGATTAACTCAAAAAATTAATTGTGATTTTAAAAATTAATCACAATTGCACCTTTAAACAATAGAATACCAATTGAAATGTATTAAATATTTTTGGATGTTTTTCTACGTTTTCAAGTATATTAATTTCTATTACCACACAGAATACAAAGTGTACAGCACTCACTTTATATTATTTTGATTACAAATATTTGCACTGTAAAAACGATAAACAAAATAATAATTTTCAGTTCATCTCATACAAATACTGAAGTGCAATCTCTTTATCATGAAAGTGTAACTTACAAATGTAGATTTTTTTGTTACATAACTGCACTCAAAAACAAAACAGTGTGAAACTTCAGAGCCTACAAATCCACTCAAGTCCTACTACTTGTTCAGCCAATCGCTTAAAAAAAAAATTTGCTTACATTTGTGGGAGATATTGCTGCCTGCTTCTGATTTACAGCATCAGCTGAAGGTGAGAACAGGCGTTTGCATGGCACTTTTGTAGCGGGTGTTGCAAGGTATTTATGTGCCAGATATGCTAAACATCCGTATGCCCCTTCATGCTTTGGCCACCATTCCAGAGGACATGCTTCCATGCTGATGATGATTATTTAAAAAAAAAAACACATTCATTAAATTTGTGACTGAACTCCTTGGGGGAGAATTGTATGCCTCCTATTTTGTTTATCCGCATTCTGCCATATATTTCATGTTATAGCAGTCTCGGATGATGACCCAGCACATGTTCATTTTACCAAGAAGGTACCAATGTGAGATTTCTAAAAATAGCTACAGCACTGGACCCAAACTTTAAGAATCTGAAGTGCTATACAAAATCTGAGAGGGATGAGTTGTGGAGCGTGTTTTCAGACGTTTTAAAAGAGCAACATTCAGATGCGGAAACTACAGAACCCAAACCACCAAAGAAGAAAATTAACCTTGTGCTGGTGGCATCTGACTCAGATGATGAAAATGAACATGCATCAGTCCGCTCAGCTCTTAATTGTCATCGAGCAGAACTCATCATCAGCATGGACACGTCCTCTGAAGTGTGAAGGGGCATATGAATCTTTAGCACATCTGGCATGTAAATATCTTGTGATGCTGGCTATAACAGTGCCATGCAAATGCCTGTTCTCACTTCCAAGTGACATTGTAAACAAGAAGCGGACAACATTATCTCCTGCAAATTGTAACCAAACCTGTTTGTCTGAGCGATTGGCTAAAGTCGGACTGAGTGGACCTGTAGGCTCTAAAGTTTTACATTGTTTTATTTTTGAATGTTGTTATTTTTTGGTACATAATTCTACATTTGTAGGCTCAACTTTCATGATAAAAAGATTGCACTACAGTAGTTGTATTAGATGAATTGAAAAATACTGTTTCTTTTGTTTTTTACAGTGCAAATATTTGTAATAAAAAATAAATGTAAAGTGAACACTGTACACTTTGTATTTTGTGTTGTAATTGAAATCAATATATTTAAAAATGTAGAAAATATCCAAAAATATTTAAATAAATGGTAGTCTATTATTGTTTAGCAATGCAATTAATCACAATTTTTTTAATCGTGTGATTGTGATTTTTTTAATCGCTTGACAGCCCTAGTAAATATACAATATTAATCCAATCACTGTTTTTTGAAACAACAAAATAACTGACATTCAAGGTAGGGAAATGTCAGGGAAAATATAAATTTGGAGCAGCTTCTACAGTGAGAGGAGCCCCCAAAAGGTCAGTTTCACATTCCTCCCCTAAAGAACTACCAGACATCACTCCTTTTTCCCTGTTAGTTGTATTCAGTTTGATGCTTCCAGAACGTTTTCCCCTTCATCCACAGATGATGTAGAAAATCCATTTTTCTCATTTCTTAGTTAATAGAAGCCAGTCCAGAAGGACAGAGGTTTATTCCATCTTTCACTTTCCCTGATATGATGAAAGACGATCGGTTCAGTGTAGGCAAGCAGCTGTCTTGCATGTGGGTGTCAGTTGGTATAAATCTTTCCCAGTTGTACCAAAATGCTTGTATAAAAAGCAACTCTTCACAGATCATCTTCATTAAAACCGAATTTCAGATTAAACTTTTTTTAATCATTTAAACACAAATTCTAATTATTTTCTTTTAAAAGATTTATCTAATGTAAGAGGTATTTTCTAATGTGATGTTCTATGTTTAATATATTTTATGGTCCAGAATGAGAGTGAAGAAGTTGCCCATGATTCTAGCTCTGCACTTAAAAAGGTTCAAATACATGGACCAGCTGCATCGATACACCAAACTCTCCTACCGTGTAGTCTTTCCCTTGGAGCTTCGGCTCTTCAATACTTCAGGAGATGCTACAAACCCTGACAGAATGTATGACCTTGTGGCTGTAGTTGTTCACTGCGGCAGGTATGTCTCCAATGCTTTGAGTTTTACATGAGTTTCCAAGAAAATTAACTCACTTGGTCATTCATGTACATTTCAATACCACTGCAGCAGCTGACAATGTAGAACAATCTCAGCAACATCTAAGCTAATCAACTCAAAGAATAAAAAGGTTTTTACATGTTTTTACATTTAAACATTTTTTTGAAAATATTTTTCAGCCTATTTTTCTATTCAGTGTGCACAGTCTCAGCCTTGCTCTTTTTATATAGCTTTAAAACACACTAAAGCTTCCAGGAAAGCTAAATGAAATCAATTCTTGGAAAAACAAAGTTCTCAAAATAGAATCACTTGCTAGATCAGGGGTAGGCAACCTATGGCATGTGTGCCGAAGGCGGCACGCGAGCTGATTTTCAGTGGCACTCACACTGCCCGGGTCCTGGCCACTGGTCTGGGAGGCTCTGCATTTTAATTTAATTTTAAATGAAGCTTCTTAAACATTTAAAAAAACTTTACATACAACAATAGTTTAGTTATATATTATAGATTTATAGAAAGAGACCTTCTAAAAACATTAAAATGTATTGCTGGCACGCAAAACCTTAAATTGGAGTGAATAAATGAAGACTCGGCTCAGCACTTCTGAAAGGTTGCAGACCCCTGTGCTAGATCATTAAATTTTTTTAAAAAAGGCTGGTGCCACCAAGTGGTTAAATTGCATACTGCTTTTTAAATTAGCTGCACAGTTTTGATCCAACACGATTAAAACTTAAGTAAAATAACTGAAAAACATATATTTTGTTTAAAAAACTTGATGCAAATAGGTCATTGCAAACACTGTATTATGTAAGAAAAGATCAAATGTTATTCACAGAAGTCAAAAATGGGGCATGGTTATACTATGTTGAGGCTGTGCTAGCATAGCTGTGCCGGGATAGCCCTGTAGAGTAGACACAGCCTATAGCAACAGAAGAGGTTTTTCTGTTGTTGTAGGGACACCTCTGCGAACAATGCTAGCTACGTTAAAAAAAGACCATTCGAGTCAACATCGCTGTGTGTATGCTGGTGGTTAGATCAGTATAGATATGTCGGTTGAGGTATCGTTTTTTACAATCCTGAAGCTATGCTGATATTATGCTTCAGATTAGACCAGGCTTTAGGATGGGATGGTTGGGGATTATTTGTTTTTTGTTTTTGTTTTTGTTGTTTTTTGTTTGTTTGTTTGTTTTGTTTTTGAGTGGGGGGAAAATCTTAAAGTAGTTGGAAATCTAGCATAAGGTCTATAGAATATTTCCAAAGTATCAGTGTCGAAATTAGACATGCCGGTGTCTGTTGAATTTATTTATGCTGTCTATGCTGTACATGTTTCTGATATTGTGATATAATTCTGAAACACGTTTTCATACAACATACTGATGTTTCAAAAGAGAGGATGCTATCCAAACTTCCTCTTGTGAGTTTGCAGGGCTGGATCCTAAGTTTGCTATCTGTGACGCACATTCCAATTAGCGTAAATATAGCTTTCAGTAATGACATATAGAAATGGCAGTTAAGTGTGACTTCGTCTTATTGAAGGGGTCAGCAGTTGTGCTCTAGAGCTGCTGTTTTGTAAACACTGGCTTTTTTAGGAGTTCCACAGCTCTGTTGTAAACTTCTATCATGCTGGAACTTAACATATCAGGATAGACCAGGTACAAATTTATTTTCTAAATATTTTAGATCTTTTAAAACATCTGTTTAAAATATTTTGCTTTGATCACTTCACTTTAATTTACGTATTCTAAACAAAAAAGGCTTCATTCTAAGGCAAAAATTGTTAATTCCAGTAAATTTATAACACTGAATGGGGCTACAGAATCACTTTCCCCATACACAGTGAAGTCCTTTAAAAAAGCCATGTTGTTTTATGTTTGTGGTGTTCAGATCCTAAATGAAACACACAATAAAGCCAGAAAAAATGAGAGTTTAGTTTCTTGTTTTATCCTTAACTTTCTCCCTCACTGTCTGAGGTCAGCAGTTGGTGGCTTACCTAGTGCTAGTGTACATTATTACACCCCAAAAATTCCTTGGCCCAATCTACTTCCTTTGCAACCCTTACCTGTCTGGTCTGGCTCTTGTCCCCTCTGCATTCAGATCTGGCAGCTTCCTCCACCACACTTCCAACAGGAGAGTACTGAGAGCACACGTGAGAGGGTCTCTCTGCACTCTGCTCTAGTGATAGTCCCACAACAACGGGGAGCAGCAATTGCACAGAAAGTCTAGCTGAATGGTGCCCGCAGCCCTGGTCTGAAGCATGCTCAGTACAGATGGAATCTTCAGAGAATGTAGTTGTCAATCTCTGACATGTCCCTATTGAGCAAGCACAAACTAAGATTTTTTTTTCTCCCAAAGGTTTGTAACGTGGCAATTTGGGCATTTTTTCACGAGAATCACAAATGGCACATTCTTATTACTAAATATCAAGTCCTTGCTCCAAAGCAGAGATCCTAAAACTTCTTACCCAAACCATTGTATGGATTTTTTAAATGTGGTCAGAACAACGTATTTATTGCCCCAACCTCGTTCTCAAAAATGGCCGAACCATTTTTGCTGAAATTTTATTTTCTTTGTTTTTAAGTAAATCTGAGGTAGATACCCAGTGTGTTAAAGTTTGGCAAACTGTTACGGTTGGGCAAAGTTATAGGCAATGGAAAATAAGGTCTTACACTGGAAAGTATTGGTGAACCTTAACTATAGATGGCACTATGAGCTCCACTTATAATAGTTTGAGTTATTTACAAATGTTTTGTTTTTCATATATAGGCATCAGTGTAATTAATCTTTGACCTTTTTTCTGGCAGCGGTCCAAACCGTGGACATTATATCACCATAGTGAAGAGCCATGGCTTTTGGCTGCTGTTTGATGACGACATTGTAGAGGTAGGTATACAGATTGCTTTTATGTTGTGAAAACAGTATGGACAGTGCCATTTTCCAGCTATGTGCAGGGATCCTATTTCAGTATCTAGGAATTCATTTTGCATCCATGAAAGCTTTGTAACGAAATCTGTGTATGGGACAGCCTCATCAAGTTCTGAGCAGATTTGTGTATATATAATTGATTTGTAGAACCATGCTCAACTGAGGGGCTGCATTAATCACTTGGCAGAAGACTAAGGATCACATCTATTTGGTACAACCACAACTGTCCTGTTAAGAATGTAAAACACCAGGGTATTTTTTCCCACATCTCAGGCTCTCTCTTGAGACCAGTTTGCTTTCTTGAGTCAGTGGCTTGATCCTAAATATTTCTGATGGCTGTAGCTCAACACTAAATTCAACACCTTTTCATCATCTTTTGTAGGTTAAGAGTAAGTAAAAGGAAGGATTCTTGATTTTTGCCACAGACAGGTAGCAAGAACTGTGGAAGGAGTTAGAATTAGAAAATAAGAGACTTGTGAGCACATGGTTATTTAGATACTGAAGATATCCGTAGGATTTTTGATTTTTAGCAGAGTATTTTAGATATACTCTAGCTAAAATAAACTTATTTTGTACTCCACAAAATAGCTTGCCTATAAATGTTTTGAGTATGTGTCTAAAATATATACACACATATGAACATACGCAAAAAAATGCTGCCACATCCCATTGAGCTATATTGTATAAAACATGAAGGTTTATCTCTTGGCCTTTTTTAGATATCTCCTTAAAATAAGTCCAAACTGATTAGTAATAGCACCAAGGTAATCCCTTTAAAAACATGTGTGGTTTTTAAAGAGGCCATAAAATAGCCATATTGTAATATATTCTTAGTCAATGTCTTCCATGTCATATTTGCTCATTTTATGCGCCAAAGCAAAATTTCTGTCTGAAAACACTGATGGCAATTATACTGAACCATGAGTAAGAACAGAATACAGTTTAATCTCTTGTATGTATGCTGGCTTGGTCTAGATCAAAGTAAGGCCACCGCTTGTTCAGGGAAAGCCCCTGGCGGGCCAGGCCAGTTTGTTTACCTGCCGCGTCCGCAGGTTCAGCCGATTGCGGCTCCCACTGGCCACGGTTCACCTCACCAGGCCAGTGGGGGCTGCAGGAAGCGGCGCGGGCTGAGGGATATGCTGGCCTCCCTTCCTTCACCCCCCATTGGTCTGGAGCAGCAAACCGCTATCGGCCGAACCTGCGAACACAGCAGGTAAACAAACCGTCCTGGCCTGCCAGAGGCTTTCCCTGAACAAGCAGCGGCCCTAGTTTGAGAATCACTGATCTAGAAGAGACAGAGTAGGTTTGTCTCCTACAAAGATGCCAGATTTTCATTCACTTTTCTTACCTGAGTCATGCTTTAAAGTAATGTGAAAATTTATTGTTTAACCTCATAATCTCACTGATCTGAGAATAGTGTTGTCTGTGTGAGTTGTTTCTCTCTTGAATCTTCACTGTGCTCCTCAGGATTGGGAATCCAGAATGTAGCTCTTGTAAAGCTGGAGATTCAGCAGTTGAAAAATCCCCTGGCAAATAGGAAACTTTTCCATATTAAGGGGAGGGGAGTGGCAGCTGAGGGTTGGGGGATTGTCATCAATTTCTGCAGGATGAGTGTTTTCATTTAAAACAAGTTCCTATCTCGTATGTTCTGAAAGCCACAGCTGAAAAATTAGGGGTGGAAATGTTCGGCATAAGTGAAGTCCAGGCATGAAAGTCTCTTTGAAGTCCAGCCCCACTGGGAAGAGTGTAGAAATATTCCTACCAGGAAACCCCACTCAATGACTGTCTTTTATATCTGCTTCTAACTGGTAGGTGTCTGATAAACTTGAAGCTCCCCTCCCTCCTCTGTCAGAAAAGCAAAGTCTTTCCTGTCCATTCCCCACCTACGCCCTCCACCTCCAGACACAGCCCCCCTGCCCTGAATAATGTGTTTTTGGGAATCATCCTGGCTACTGCAATGATTAGCGCGATGGGGTGACCTACACTGCAGGCTGTAGCAGGAACAGGGGCTGCAACTTTGCCCATCCTGTTTCCTTTTGTGAGTCCTCTGTTCCTGTAAATAGCTTTGCTCTTTGCTGTTGCTGCTCTAGCTTGTCCAAGAAACTACACAGTGAAATTGAAATGATTGTCAGTTTTATTGCTTCCCCACAAGATTTTGATAACCAGCTCTGAAACTGACCATTTTGGTTTGGTGTCATGTTGCTGCTGCTTAGCATCACAGAGGGACTGCAGGAAATTCAGTACTTCATCAGGTCAAATTCAGAAAGATATATTCACAATCATGAGGCATGAAAAAGTAATTTCTAAAAGTAAAGCTTAGATTCTGCAGACGCAGTAGGCATAGGCCGTATCATTTGCCAGGGGAAGTCCCTGCACACTAGGGACAAGCGGGCAAGTATACTTTTCAAGCCCTGGAGATTTAACCTGCTAAGTATGAAACACAAAGAAAGTAAAGGAAGTTGTCTTCCTGAGTTTGCTAACAGATAATTCCAAAGCCTCTGTGCCTGCGTTGCCAAGTATTAAGAGAGCAGAGGATAAACCTTTTTGTCTCTATTGGTTTCATAATGTAAGACTTCAAAAAGTTTTATAACCTTTTTGTTATAAATGCTATGATTTTTTGGATCTGAAATGTAAATTGGATGCAATTTACTCTTCTTTTTACTAGCCTCAAGATTTGCTAAATGCAATAAAAGTGAAGAAGTTTTGTTTCATTTTTGCTTCAGTGAAAGTTCAAGTTTCAAGTAAAATATCACGTAAATGAAAGTTATTTAGGCAAAAGTGTATTATTACAGTATATGTGAAAATGTGTCACATGTCAAATACCAAAGGCAAATGACTTCAGACAGAATAATATACAAAGACAAATTACTTGAGAGCATTATGGGTAAATGCACTTTCCTATACTGTTAGCTTGGCAAGCTATCACATTGCCACTCTGCTGCATCACTTTTGGTTGCTACAATCTCTATATAGAGTAGTGGGGAGAGTGTCTATTATCCACATTGGTTTCCCCAAATTATGAGGAAAGATAAAAACGAATTTGTAGCTTAGCTAAATAGTTACTCAGGAGAGCAATAACTCTAACTATTATTTGAGGGTTGTAAATGCTGTGGAGGGAAAAGTATTGTTTCGGGTAAACCAGAAAATGATCAAAAGATAACTTAGATTCAATAGCAAAGAAAAAAAAAATCCTTAATATCAGGTCAATTAAGCTGTAGAACAGTCTCCCAAAGAGAATTGGTGGAAACATCAACTGATTGTTACTTTAAAACTAGGCTGGACAAAACTCTTGAGTATATTGGTGGAAAACAATCCTGCTATGGAAGGGGGAGGAGACAAGGTAATCAAATAGTTATTTTCTGTCTCTAATTTGTTAATCTGTGAATGTGAATGTGGAAATGAGTTAGGATATATAGCTATGCTACAAAAGAATTTAAAAATAAGTGAATTTATAAGAATATTTCCAGGTTATATTCAGAATGCTAGATAGTGGAAATAGACTTGATTTCATGGTAAGTTGGTTGGTATTTAAATTAAATTAAACAGCAGAGAATATTTGCAGAGCTGCCAGATAATTATATTAAGTCTGTTGGTAAATATGCTTTTGTGAGTATTTTTTCTGTTAGAATGACTGATCTGTCTCTTCTCAATATTCATATACAAGGCTTCCTGGGAAAAGAACTTTGGAAAAATATACCCTTATTTGTCCCGTATATTTTTCCCAAGAACTTCAGAGCATTTTGAAATGCATGCATTTGAGGAATTTTGGATTTTCACACAACATAATGCATGTCTTGTTTCAAATCATATGCTTTGTAATTCTATTTTGTGTTTGTTGCATCTTTCTGGCAATTTACCAAGTGTATGCTGCCACAGGCTCATACGGTGCGTCAGGAAAAAGTACTGGCCTAAACAAGCAGGTACTGTACATTCTCTTCAAAATTGAGTGCACCCACTGGCAGCTTTCATTTTTATGACCAGTACTTTCACAGCAGACCACCAGAACATTGTTGAAGCTGCTGGATCTGCTCATGCACATAAACATACTAAGGAACATATTGGTGGTTCTTTGAGTATCACCTGTACAAATTTACACACTTGGTTCAGCCTGTGCACTCTGCATTTTCTTAACTGGAAACTTCTAGAAAGCTTTAATGGTTGGGGCTGCAGGCAAGTTTCCTTCTGGTACTGATTGTTCAGCCTGAACATTAGCAGTGCTATCCTCTAGTTCCTGATGGATGTCTAATTGGAGTCCCTTTAGATTTCTCCAGCTGCTTTTCTGTTTGCTGTATTTTAGGTTGTTACTGAACTCTCCTGCTTTTAATTATTGCTAGAATAGTGTATTGCTTCATTGCAGTTAATTAGTGTTAATTGTTTGTCTGTACTGTGTACCTCTTATTTTCATAGGATGGCTGGCAAGGTAACCAGCTTCAAATGATGCCAGTTGTAATGTGAAAATGTGCTTAAAAGTCCTGCATACGTAATGCTGCCTATGTCCCACTGAGGTGCACATACTGAGAAATGCCTTTTGTGCTACCTTAACCCTGAGGGCTCAAAAGGACCAGGAATCTCAGCTCTGGATACACCCTTAAAGCAGCTCAGTATGATGTTTGAGTTGGCATTGAGCCTTTATTCCTTGCTTGATGCCATGTGGAAGTCTGAATCCCAAGAGACCCCTGATCTGATGAGGGAAATATGCCCTTTGGCCCACGTACTGTGATGCCTGAGTACCATTGGTCTCTCCCTCAGCACTAAGGTGTAGAGAAGGAGAAAAAGGAAAAGGCCACTGTTTTTGGGCTGAATATTTGACTCCATATGGATCTGTGAGCTCAGAACCAAGATGCTATCAATTCTGAGAGACTCCTTCATGCCAAGGACTGTACCTCCTGCCTAATAGCCATTTTGGTGTTGATGAGGTTCCTTAGACTTGTTGTAGCTTGGGGCCTTCCTCTGTGTGTTCAAGCAGAGAACGCTCCCTGTTTCCTCCACCCAAAGCAGGGTTTCTTCTTTGGACCAAGAATCTTGGTTTTGAGGTATCCCAAGGCCATCTTCGCTGCTGTGTGGGATAGTATTAAAGGTCACTCAGTGATTCTTTCATATGCTTAGTTTCTCTCTGGTTCCCAAATCTTCTATTTTGGGGATGGTAGAGGAGATTACAGCTTCAGTCACTCTAGACTGATTTCCTCTTGGCTCCCCACTTCAGGCCATCATCTTATCCTGGTGGATCATGTGACCTAAAGGCATTTTAAAATACTAAGGGAACCCACTGTCTGCTTAGCACCACAGGTCATGAGCATTCATTCCAGTGTTTCAGTCTCTGTACTGGTTCCACATGACTGCAGAATTAAATTCAGTCTTACAGGGGATTAGCTCTTGCTGCCTGAGACTTCTCTTCCGACACTGACCTCTCAGGACAGCTGCATTCCACTGGAACAACGTAATTGTTGACCAGTAATGAGAAACAACTCATTCTCAGAAGATGGACTTCGACCGTGGAACTCACACCCGCAAGAGATAATGACCATAGGCCTTACTTACCACTTTGAGATCAAAATGTAAAACTCATTTTTCTGGCTGTGCTTTCCTGCAATAATTTTCTCTCAATTTTAAATTGTGTAGACAAGAAATTTATTCCTGTCTGTATTGAAAAGAAGCTATTTCCCTATCTAAATACTCATGAGGTTCTCAACATCACACTGGTCAGCATTGTACTAGATTCCAGGGACAGCATGCCCTATTTGTTATATATTCTTACAGAGTTAATGTGAAAATAGTGACTGTGTGTTACATTATTGATAGGTGATCCTGTTTAGTAACCAATAGTGCAGGAGTTCTGTTCATTTTTGAGCCCCAATCACCTCTTGTGAGATAGCAGTTCAATTAGACCGCCTGTTGAATTTACTAAAAATTTTGTGCGCACTCCTTATTATCCGATGGAGATATTTTCCCATGTTAACAGCAGACTATTTTTCATCTGCATACAGACTGCATGGCTTTGATTAAGGGAAGGTGGCGACTCCAGTTGTTAGAAAGAGCTGAGGGTGAAATGTCAGCTAGAATTTTTAGAGCTGGCCTTCATAGAGCCCTTGTGTGTGCACTGTAGCTTCACAGTGAACTGTGTTTTTGATCTGATAGTCTTATAAATTTATCCTGATTTAATCTTCTCCAAATTAATCAGTTTAATCTACTGAAGAAATGTTTGGTATTTTAATATTGGGTAGCTTTCAGTCAACGTCTTCCTCTAGTAAATTGGAAATAGTATTTCATTGGGGGAGGGGGTGTGTGCGCTTAGTGTTGGTTATTTTGAGTGGGTCTAATCTTAATGTCTTGTTGAATTGCAGAAAATTGATGCCCAGGCCATTGAAGAATTCTATGGGTTAACATCAGACATTTCCAAAAACTCAGAATCTGGATATATCCTCTTCTACCAGTCCAGAGACTAAAACTGAAACGATAAATGTGTACAAATAAAAGAAAAAAGGGATCAGGGTTATGTCCCAAGGACATCAGTAACAGCAGAAACAATTCCTCATCATTGCTGTAGGACCATGAGAGATCCAGCAGGGAGAAGAAAGGTTTACCTCTGCCATTTCTTGGAGGATGAGTGCTGACTTCCATAATAAGAAGAGCTTTTGCTCTGATTTTCTTTCTGGGCTTTTTTTTTTTTTTTTTACATTGCTAGCTTCCAAAATCTGGGTTACCTCTACTTGAAACCTGGCTGCTTATTTGTTCAAGAACCGAAGAAAGGTTTTAAAAGTAGCATTGTGGAATTCTTTACCATTCAGTGTCAGCCTGAGGCTATACCTTGGAGTCTATCACCGTCGTTTTTCTGTATTTTAGCAGAATGATTTCAATATTCAGTGTCAGCTGAACATGTATTTTGAGATATGAGCAGCAGCCAGTTGCTGGATATTTTTGGTGACTCAGACATGCAAAACAGTACAGTACTAAAACATATTGAAACGTCAAGTCTGTAATTTTTAAAAAGGTAGACAAAAAGCTATTTCTGCAGCATTATAAATTCCTCAATATGTATCATCTTGGTTTTAGATAACACTAATAGCACTCTTTTTTGTATATTGTTAACTTTTATTATCCTATTCCCTCCTCCAGAAGATGTAATTTTTTTTCCACATTTAACCTAATCTGTTGTACTTTTTAATTTTTTAAGCAAAAGTTTGACTCTCAAAGTCACAATGCTGCAAATTCAAGGGGAGCAAAGAAGCAGCTGAGCTTTTAAAAGTGCATGTCTTGCAACCAATTGTTATAGAAAGTTTAAAGTTACAGTATTTCTTGGAGCTATTGCATAAGCCAAAAGTGCCCTCTTCTGAAACAGGATCTGTTCAGCATTTCATTCGGGATATGGTAAACAGATGCAGGACCATATCTGCCTATGATAATACGCAGAAGCAGCACTAATTGTGAAGAGTTAACCAAGGGAAGCATTATTTACATAACTAATCCAGTTGTTCCTAGTCTTTGAAATAAGAAATTTCCATTAAGGAAGAAAAACAGAAAACAAACAAAGGTTAACACACACACTACCTTGCAAAGAGTTCCTCTTCATCTTGTTGGTTATATTAGTTTTGACATGTGAATCATTGCCCCTGAAAATGCTCTCTGATTTGATATGCCACTATAGGCCTTGCTTAACAGGGGGAAAGTATGTTAGTCTTGAGAAGATTGAATTTAAGTAACTATCCATTACAAATGTATATAGTATAATCTCAAGGATAATTAGAAAGAAAAGATTAAAGGGATTTTATAAGGAATCTCTAAAACCCTTTATGTAATTTTCTTTTTGAAAAATCCTGTTACAGTGCCAAAGCTTGTCATAGCTGGCTCTAAACCATGAGTGGAAATTGATATTTTCCTTTCTTCATTTTGTTAAATAACACCAAAGCTGTCTTCTACCTTGTTGGTGTTAGTACAGCATTTCGTAGTACACACTGGTGATTGTTATCTATGAGGACATTTAATTTATGCAATTCTGTGATTTGTGCAGGATAAATAGAATATTTACCAAAATATTGTCCTCATGAAGACAGCCCATCATATACATGCAGTCCTTTATGGTGGCTGTACTCATTATCTGTTGTTCCCTTTCATAACTGGAAACCTCCTATTAGCAATTAATTCCTTTCTTTAAAATGGAAAGTAGTAAATATTAGCATATTACAATTGGGTACAAGTTCCATCCTCTCCCACCTCTCCTCCAGAAGAAAAAGTGTGGACAGTCAGTTCCTGATTTTTATTATGCAAAGTACTCTCATTTTCAGAGGTTTAATCAGTAACTGTAAAACCTTGTCATCTTGTTCCTACTTGTGTGAAAATTGCTCTTCATTAGCAATCCTCTCCACTTGTTTGCAGGAAAATCCAGAGCCCCTGGATAGTGATACTGACAGAAATCCGTCATCAGTAACGCTTGCAAAAAGAGAGCACACTGAGTTTAAAAAACAAATCTAAACAGTAAACACAAAAAAGTGATGTAGAACACTATACATGTATTTTGTATATCTGGTGATACATTTTTACAAATAAAGTACCTGAGTTGAGAGAGAGAATATTGAAAGAATATATACTATAGATTAAAAGAACTGTTAAAAGTGCACTTTTGCTACAGATTTATAAGGAAACTAAATGGGATTAAATTGGAAGAGAATGGTGTAATGTTACTTCTGTATAATTAATGACCCCACCTGTCTCTAATAAAGGTCATGTATGTTCACATGCACATGGCCCAAATGTTTTTTCTTGAATGGTGTGAATATCACTCGAAGATGAAAAATAAAAGTAATTGGTTAGTTTTGATGGGGGTGAACAAGGCCCCTTTTGTTTTTTGTTCTCTCCATATTAATTTTCTGAGAATATTTATTGGTAACTAGTACCCACAAATCTCCAGCTTCCCCCAATCCTTTAATTGTTAGACTTCATTCACATGGACTGTGGAAGGGTTGGCTGTGGGAATGGAAGGGCTATGAAAGGAATCCTTTGTCTAAGGTGGACTCTGCAGGACATTGCTACTCAATACTTCGTTTTACTAATCTGGTGTTAACCCAAGCGAAAAGATTAAAGATGTATCTGGTGCCATACATGTGCTTTGAACTTTATGGCCAAAAATGAAATCCCTACCCTGAAGAGTTTGCCATCTACATGAGTTAATCCACTTCGCTCAAAGGGAAAACTTGGTGAGTAAGGACTATTCACATAAGTAACAGTTTACAGATCAAAGTATATGGACTATATAAGTAAATTATATAAGTAAGAGAGGTTATCTTTTTAAAAAAAAAAAACATTTAAAATCAGAATAAATTCCCTTCCTTATCATAGTAGGTCATATGGGCAATAAGTAATGGAATCAAATTTTACTTTAGCACAAGTGGGGGTAACATCCATTGATTTCAATGGGAATTTTACCTGTTTGCATCCAAGATGAATTTGGTCCATTGTAGTCTGAAACAAATATGAGAAATTAATATCTGATCACCTCAAAATATAGCTCAGGCCTGAAAGGTTCATAATTTGATTTTCTAGCATTTGCTTCTGCTGAAATAACTCTGGGCCAGATTCTGCCATTTTTACTCATGCTCAATAGTGGTTTACACCTCAAATAACGCAGTTCACTTCAGTGAGACCGCTCCCTACAGGAAAAAAAACTAGTGCTCAGTGAGAGAGTGGCAGATCCTGGTCCTGTAGCCCATTTATCTCTACAAGCTGTGACAGATAGGAACCCCCACACCATACTATTATCTTGATACTCCAGAAAATCCCACAATGTTTTCATACACACGAGTCCCTGCCCCACAGAGTTTACGTCTGAGGAACGTTGTTTGTGAATTAGTATTTGTACTTGGCACATTCTTATTAGCATCCTTAGAGTTTGAAGTGACCGGGCCAGTTCAATTTAGAATGCCTTTAAAACAAATCCAATTTGACTGGTACAAGGAGGCAAATAGAATAATAAATGTCTGTGAGACAAGTAAAACCTTCCTGCTCCAGTCCTCCATATTCATGGAGAGGAACAACCCCCTGAAATGTAATGAATTCTCTAAATGTGGATTCCTGCTAGCATTTGCTGTTGTGCACTATTAACTTCTGAAGGCTTCCTCCCTTTTTCTGTGCTTTTTCTTTGCTTTTTCTATGCAGTTTGTTTCCACCTACACAGTCATTTGGCTTTGTTTTGAACCCGGGTCACACGTGCAGTGATGAAATGGGATTAGATTTTTCTCTGCAATGGAGTTGAATAGTTATGGTTTGCAGTATATATGGTATTAGTGGAGTAATTGCGGTGGTGTGCCAGACAATAGCATGGGTTAAGAACATGAAGATTCACTCATTTTTCTTCTTATTCCTTTAGAGACTGAATATTTTGCTAAGGGAAATGACTTGATTTTTAAATGAGTATTGTGTATACTTTACTCTGATCCATTTATTTTAACTAACTACTCTCAGCATTGAAGGGAAGCACCCTAGTACCCGCTCCATACTATAACCTATTTCTGTTGCGGTAATGCCTAGGAACCCTAGTCATGGACCTGAGCCCCACTGTTCTAGGTGTGGTACAAACTCTGAACAGAGAGTATGTGGCAATTTTTGAGGCTTTCAAACACTGACAGTTTAACACAGTTATAAACTGGTTGATATAGGTTCAGAAACCCTAGAATAAGACTAGCTTGGTGCAGTCATCTCTGTTCATTATGGTAGTACCAAGAGGTCACAATCGAGGTGGAGGCCCTGTTATGCTAGGCGTTGTACAAAAATATAGGAAAAAGTGGTCCTCAGCCCAAAGATCTTATCCTAAAACAAGGAGGGGGAAAGTGGAGGTGGGAAGACAACAGTAACATAATGTGGTTACATAGACTGCTAGTTATGTGCATATTTTGGTGGTTCTGAATCATTTTAAAGTTTTTAATATAAAATAACTAAGTAGCTGCCAGCAATCTCCACTGGGCACCTGTATCATTCTTTGCTAATAAAGTTAGGGAAAGAGCTCGATACCAAATCCTTTTCCAGAAACTGCTACAACTGTCATAGCAAAACCATGCTGGAAAATATTAGCATGCATAACTTTGGGGTTTGAGCATAAACACACGAGCGTTGAAAGGGTCCTGATGATATGGGGGCCTATCTGAGTTGCACATAATTTGAATGTCACTTTGGAGACATATTTGACCAGTCAAGCTTATAATTTTGTTTGTAATCCTGTGGGATGTGTACATCTTTTGGGTTTGTTTTTTCCCCCCTTATAGGTGGTCCTTTGCCCAATCTGCAGAGGATGAGAGGCTCTTACAGCCCCAGTTAGTGTCTTGGCTCTTTAATTCAGTTTTTGCCTTTAGCTTGGGATGTATCCAGTTCAATCCCCGGTGTGTTAGCTAAGATGGTGGCTATCTATTCATGCTAGCAAAATTTCTGTGCTTGAATGTTTGTTTGCAGAGAGAACCTGGGATAAGGGTAAATCGTAACGCGCCTTTTAATTCCAAGCAGACAATTTTGTCTATATGCATTCAGGTTTAGTTAAAATACCACAGTGCTCAAACATTGCTTAAGCATGAAGCTTTTGCAGTATTTTCCACTCCATTCTTACCCCAAGAGCCACTCGTTTTCCATACAATAGTGGTTTAATGAATTTCAGGAGATAGGACGGGGTGGGGGGGTAGGAGGGGGAGAAATGAGTAGTATTCTTGGCAATAGTTTCCAAATACATGAATTTTTTTTTAACTGTTCATTTTGAGTTTGAGTCACAATATATCTCAAAGCAAAAGGGCATCAGCTTGGAAAAAATCCAGATCATTTCTTAAAATTTGTTTGGAATCACTTCAGTCCAGAGCAAAAATGAAAAAGCTGAGCCACTTCAGCTGCCATTCTACATATAGATCTAAAAATTCTGGCAGTCTTTACTGAATGTTGCTCATCATCATAGTGATACATGGTAAGGGAATGAAACATTTGTGTCTTTGCCATGGGCATTTGGCTGCTATGTTGTTGAATGCCCTTCCTGTCTTTTCTATGCAAGAAAAGATGAGATTTCTAGGGAACTATGTATTGAAAAGGTTATTGAAAGTACGGGGACCAATTTATTCTTGAAGCTTGAAGTCATTGAAGTAAATTGCTGCAGGGGCAATTTAGATTAGATATAGACAAAGTTGGTGACAAGAAAAACAGGCAATGGAATAAGCTGCCAAAAGTAGTAATGGGTGCTAGAGGGTTAATTTTTGTCATGATTGGGGGGAGTAGAGAGCTGATATAGAATCATACGACTGGAAGGGACCTCGAGAAATCATCTAGTCCCCTGCACTCCTGGCAGGACTAAGTATTATCTAGACCATCCCTGACAGGTGTTTGTCTAACCTGCTGTTAAAAGTCTCCAATGATGGAGATTCCACAACCTCCCTAGGCAATTTATTCCAGTGCTTAAATACCCTGACAGAAAGTTTTTCCTAATGTCCAATCTAAACAGCCTGTGCTGCAATTTAAGCCCATTGCTTCTCGTCCTAACCTCAGAGGTTAAGATAAACAATTTTTCTCCCTCCTCCTTGTAATAACCTTTTACATACTGAAAATTGTTATCACATCCGAGTCAACAGTGTAACACTGTTGCAAAAAAAGCAAACATCATTGCGGGATGCATTAGCAGGAGTGTTGTAAGCAAGACACACAAAGTAATTGTTCCACTCTATCCTGCGCTGATTAGGCCTCAGCTGGAATATTGTGTCAATTCTGGGGACCACATTTCAAAAAGGATGTGGACAAATTGGAGAGAGTCCAGAGAAGAGCAACAAAAATGATTAAAGGTCTAGAAAACATGACCTGTGAGGGAAGACTGAAAAAACTGGGTTTGTTTAGTCTGGAGATGAGAAGACTGATATAAAAATATATTTGAGATGGTTTCTTTTCCTGCTTGTGTGCTTTTGTTTTTCTTTTCAGGGGGTTGCCTTAGAAATATCTGAAGTGTCACATTTTGTTTTTGCTGAAAACCACAGAGATTTGGAGCTGTCTCAGCCTTCAGCCGAAGAGACTTGGGTTGTTGGATCTTTAACAAAGACAACTTTTCTCCCAAGCATTTCTCCTGTTCAAGTTGAGAAGTTGTTTCAAGCAGGCTAAATAAAAAACCACTTTCCTTCTCAGTCAATCAAGTTTCCCTTATATGGTATGTATCTCTAGTGCCACCTACTACATCTCCAATCCTCCACAGTCTTAGAAAACAAAAAGCCAGTAAGATCAGCAAGAGCTGCAACCTGCAATTTGAAGACCACAATAGTTTAGGTTTTTTTTTAAAAGTAAGAGACTTTAAAGTAAAACAAAAACCCTTCAGAAATCACCCTGAAGTCTAGGGATCTGGTTCAGTGTTCTCTGGAGTCCACGGTTCAATTCTTGACTGCTGTTCTGTGGATTGAGAGTTGCAGTTAAAAGGGCAGTAATTAAAGCTGCTGTTCTTGTGTCTCACGTGGTGTGTCACTACTCAAAGGAAGTGCTGGCAAAAGGAACCTGCTGCAGTAAAAGGACTCTGCTGGAAGCAGCATTTCAGGCTCCCATAGGTGCACTGCTCTGAGCATTTATCTGAAGGAGTGAAAGTGCCAAATAAGGTGGGGGAGGGGGAGGCTCCAAACAGATTGACAAGAAGGTGTCTGTGGAAACTTCCCATTGAAACCTCACCAAGAGTGGAGCAAGTTTTGAAGTGTCAGTGCTTTTATGTAATGACAAGAATCTGTGTGAATGGGAATGAAAACACTGCTAGTAGGAGGATAGCACTGCGGACACAGCCCTTATACTTGGAGGCGACGAGAGCACCCCTTGTCACCCTGTTTGCAGTGCTCAGCAAATAAGAGCTGTGCCAGAGCAGTTGTTTTCCACTTCTGCACCTTTCTCAGCCTGTCTAGAGGGGCTTCTTTGCAACAGCTCGGATTTAGAATGAGTGGTTTGCTGTCACTCTCGTAATCATGCAGAGGTGTCCAGCTGTTCAGTTTCCACATTTTTTTAAAAGCAGTGAACTGACATCAAACATTCTGAATATTTTGGTGACTGCTTTGCTGCTTCCTTGTTAATGGGTATTTTCTATTTGGTTTTCTTTTGTTGTCTGCAGCTTGCCTGTGAATTTTCAATGCTGCAGTCTTCTGATGTCAACCACTATTAGGAGTTTGGTGGCTTTTGGAACAATTAGGGGTGGGAAATGATTTGGGACTAATTATGCAACGTTTGACTTCCAGCAGTTCATGAAATAACATGCAGAGAGAGCGCTGCCTTCACTTCAAAGTGAACGGACTGACCATTAAGAGGTCAGTGGAACTGTTTAAAAAGCAGTTGTGTTAGCTAACAAAGTATCTGCATGTCTAAATGCATTGAAATGAGACTGGGAGAATTTGCAAAAACCCAGTGCTGTAGTAGTTCCCAATCTGGTACCCAGGCCCTGTGCTTAGGCACTTAGGATTGTATGGGTTTGTCCCCCCACGCTCCTCTTTGCCCTCTTAGGGGCAGCCATATCCATAGGTCTTTGGAAGATTTTTCTCCTCTCCTTTCCATCCACGCTCCTCACCTTTCTCTTTAAGCTCTGAACACATCCCTTTACAAGGGCTGGTCCCATCAAGCTCTGTGTCTGATTTCTGCCTCCTTTCCTTGCCATCACACCAGGTTTTTTGAAGTGATTCCCTAGCTAGGTCCTGTTCCCCAGAGAACACTGGCTTGTGAAGAAAATTGGAGAGATTCATCATTACACAAACTCAGAGAGGTCGTACGTCAGACCCTAGGGACAATGTGCTGCTTTTACAGTCAGTCATTCATAGTCCTGCTTCCTTCTTGAGATTCCTCTGGCTCTGATCTCCTATGAGAGCAGCTATCTTCCTGGCTTATGGACCTGATCTTGAAAGGGCCCAAGCAGCTGTAATTCCTCTCAGGTTGAACAGTTAGAGATCAGTTATGTGGAGCAGGAAAGGGTGATTTAAGTGTGGGCTAGAACCATAGGACTTTCCCCACCAAAAAAGATGCCTTCCCAGGTAACACAAAGAAGAACTTAGTACAGAGTGCATTCATTTGTTGTTTGTTTAATCCTTTTATAGCTCCAAACACCATTCATCTCTCTGTCTTCCTATAACATTTGCACTGTGCTCATCACCATAATGGCTGGCTCTTTGGCTGATTCAGGAAAAGTGCACCAAGGATAGAGCCCTTCCTATCCTTGTCACTTGCCTGGAGGGGAGACAGAACCCTTTTTTGATACTGATACAGTGAGCTGGGATTGGATGGTGAGAGCGCTCATGCATGAATGAGAGTCTCCGCCCTATTTGGGCAGACCAGTTACTTTGCCTTGGATCTGTGGGGCAAGAGCAAAGCAGCTGCATTGGGACAGTGTTGTAAATCAGCCCCCTGGGGGGTCTGTGAGCCCTTTCAGGGGGGCTGTGGGGTCCCATGGGTGGAACCCAGTGCTCCAAGGCCTAGTGCTAAAGCTTGGAATGGTGCAGGGCTGAAGCCGGTGCCCTCCCTCTGCGAAGCTGGGAGTGGCATGGGGCTGAAGCTTCCCCCACACCCAAAGCCAGGAGCAGCACAGGGCTAAAGCTGCCTCCCCCATCCCAAAGCTGGGAGCAGCATGGGGCTGAAGCTGGCAAACTTTTGCCCCCAAGCCAGGAGCAGTGGGGGGCTGAAGCCGGGAGCCACACTGGGAGCTCCCCAGCCCATATGTAGCCCCTGGCTACTCTCTGCCTACACGCTGAGCTACCCCCTTGCCTGCAAACAGCCCTTGGCTACCCCCTGCCTGCACGCTGAGCTACCTCCCTGCCTGCAAACAGCACCTAAGCACTCTGCGCTACCCTCACTGCCTGCACACAACCCCTAGTTACCCACTCCATGCACCCTGAGCCGTTTTTAAAACTTTTTGAACTGAATCCGCCCTTTGTTATATTTTTTAGTTGCACCAGACAGGCTGGGTGGCTCCTGAGTGAGTCGGGGTGGAGGTGGCACTCCCTCTCTGGACCCTGCTGTGCGGAGCTGGCTCAAGCCACATCAGCCCTTGTCCCTGCAAATAGAAGTAAAACTACATCTATTCCCAAGGGCCCCCTGTGATGGGTTCGGTCACAGGGATCCTCTTGGGACTGTCACCTGATGTACTGAAATTACCTCTGAGCCCATTGTCCCTGCCAGCTTGGGACTTCAGAACCCTGCCTTGTTGAGCCAGACACACTAGCCTGCTGCATCACAGACTCAGGGTCTGGGTCACAGCCCCAAACCTGCAGACTTTAACCAAAAACAGCTAAGCAGGTTACCTCTCCAGCACCCAGACACCCAGTTCCCAATGGGATCCAAATTCCAAATAAATTCATTTCACTCTGTATAAAACTTACAGGGTAAACTCATAAATTGTCTGCCCTCTATAACAATGACAGAGAGATACACAGCTGTCTGCTCCCCCAGGTATTTATCACTTACTCTAGGTTTATTAATAAACAAAAATGATTTTATTAAGTATAAAAAGTAGGATTTAATGATTTCAAGTAATAACAGACAGAACAAAGTAAGTCACAAAGCAAAATTCATAGATTCATAGACTCTAGGACTGGAAGGGACCTCAAGAGGTCATCGAGTCCAGTCCGCTGCCTTCATGGCAGGACCAAATACTGTCTAGATCATCCCTGACAGACATTTATCTAACCTACTCTTAAATATCTCCAGAGATGGAGATTCCACAACCCCCCTAGGCAATTTATTCCAGTGTTCAGCCACCCTGACAGTTAGGAACTTTTTCCTAAATGTCCAACCTAACCTCCTTGGCTGTAGTTCTAAGCCATTGCTTCTTGTTCTAATTCATTAGAGGGCTAAGGTGAACAAGTCTCCCTCCTTCCTGATGACACCTTTTAGATTACTGGGAAAACTGCTAATCATGTCCCCTCTCAGTCTTCTCTTTTCCAAACTAAACAAACCCAGTTCTTTCAGCCTTCCTTCATAGGTCATGAATAAATAATATATATTTATATAAATAAAATAAAACAAAACATGCAAGTCTAAACCTAATACATTAAGAAACTGATTACAGGTAATACCTCACCCTCAGAGATGTTCCAATCAACTTCATTCATAGACTAGACTCCTTCCTAGTCGGGGTCCAATCCCTTCCCCTGGTACAGTCCTTGTTAGTTCCAGCAGACGTCTCAGGTGATTAAGCAGTGGTTTTCTCATGACTGGCCCCTTTTGTCCTGCTCCACCCTCTTTTATATCTTTGGCACAAGGCGAGAATCCTTTGTCTCTCTTGGTCCCCACTTCTTCTAAATGGAAAAGTACCAGATTTAAGATGGATTTCGTGATCAGGTCACATGTCACTGTAAGACCCCTCGTCTCCATTCCCCATGGGCTGGCCCACATGTACACAGGAAGGCTTTCAAGTAACTAGGGCCATGTACCACTGATTGTTTCTGGAGCATCCTTAATGGCTTCCACTTAAGTTTATATCAGTAATACAAGTTTATATCTTATTCTCCTAACTCCAGACATAGAAATAATACATGCAAACAAATAGGATGAACACACTTGGTAGATTATAAGCTTTGTAATGATACCTTACAAGAGATTTTTTGCATAAAGCATATTCCAGTTACATCATATTCACATTCATAAGCATATTTTCATAAAGCATATGGAGTGCAATGTCACACACCCTCGGCCAGGAGCCCTGAGGTCTCCTCTCCCCACTGGGCCCTGGAGTTTTTATAGCATATTGGGGGGGAGGGGCAGGAAGTTAGGAAGAAAAAGGTTGAGAAACCCTCTTGTAGATTGTGCAGCAATTGTTCCTGTGGCCAGAGGTTGCCAGGCATGAGTCATACACCAATCACGAACTGGTTCCTAAAAACTGTCAAAGTTTTACTCTTCTGTGAAATAAATGGTGGGTCCTGAAGTTCTTTTCATGTGAATGCCCCTCCCACCAAAGCCTTTATAATCACTCCTGAGTTAGTCATATTCCTAAGAAAAGAAAAACCAGCATGCTAGTGAATGACAGTTACTAAAGAACTGTAACTAATTATATCTCAGCACAGTGAAAAACAACATGAAGGGCTTGAGAAGCTTTCTGGAAGGAAGCCCAACTTTTCCTCCTTGAGTGACTGTCTTCAGGTTCTGGGATTTCTGGTGTCATAAAGTTGCTGTAGCAGCTTCTGAGAGTCTCCTTTCAATGGTAGAATCTCACCCCCTTCCAGTCATATGGATTCTCTTTCCCCCGCATCCCATCTGTGTCTCTGATCAGGGTTTAGGAACGGCTGAAGCTCAGACAAGCCATACAAAACTCCATACCAGGTTTTCCACAGGCGATCCAGCTGAGTTGCATGCATTCAAGAATGCTGCCATCCTTTAATGAGGTGGCATTGTGAGGTGCTGTGTTGTCTCAGTAACTCCCATATCAGATTTGCTTAGCTCACAAGTAAAAAGATGTTTTTTTCTAACTTTCACTGCCACAAACTCATGCTGAGCTTTGAAACTGCAGCTGGGTTCTCTCCACCTAAGGCATCTTCCAATAACATCCAATTGTGGGTACCAGTAGAAGAACTGTACTAGAGCGATGGCTGGAGACTTCTGCAAAATTGCCAGGGTAGACCAGGCCTGTGTATGTATCAAGGTGACAGCCAACTGAATGACATCAAACACCTCAACATTAAATGGAAAGATTTTGAGAGAAGGGAAGTTGACAGGCAAGGATGGCAAATGTGGGTAGCCCAACGTGCAGCAAAGCACGGGATGGACTAACTTAAGTAAGTTATCAAGGTGATAGGTGCCCTGTTGGTAGCTGTGTCCTTCTAGTGAAGTCTGGTCACAAATGCCTTGTCTATATGAGGGTAAAACCGCTTGCCAAAACACTGTAAACCATTATTTAAACACAGCTTATGCTAATGTGGTCTAAAGGCTGATGACTCTGGTTCCCATGGGTAGAGACCTAGCCCCAGATCTTCAGAAGTATTTAGGTGCCTAACTACCATTGATTTCAATTTAGGCACCTAATTACTTTACAGATTTGGACCCTAGATTGGAAACCTGTTCAGTATGGGGTCAGGCCTGAGCTATGCTACTCAGAATAGCCAGGTTTAAATCCTGCATGTGGGAATTGTATTAAAAAGGGGTTCAGCTAATGGATTCATCACTAGTGTGGTCAGATTCCTTTGCACTCTAGCTGCAGTGTCCAACGTGAATCCATTACCAGACTCTTGAGCTGAGCAGTTCTCTTAATTTTCTAATCCCATCTCTCATACAGTTTTCCCATCACCACCCCTTGGTGCCCAGGCACAACGGGTAGAGTAGCAGGCTGTCCATCTCTTTACCAGAAGACTTCTCCCTGTGTCTTCATAAGGCAAGCTGCCTGTGAAAGGAAATAACTTGCAAGATGCTCCAAGACTCATAGAAGCATGGTGCAGCATTCCACTGCCATGGTGACTCTACTCCTGGAGAACTGAGTTGCTAATGGAGGGCTTGCCATATCGGACCCAACTAATGATCCATTGATCTGGTATCCAGCCTCTAGCAGTCATCAATATGAAATGCTTCAAGGAAGACATGAAATAGGATAGTGAGCTGGGGATTGGATCAGAGGGTTTGAAGCTAGTACTGATTTTTTCCCCATATTTTATAAAACCAAGCTACACAGAAGCTAATCCTGCCCTGAGCAGCATCCTTTTTCTAATTCTCACCATTGTCTTCAAATAATGGTAACATCAACAAAAAAGTGTCATCTGTTGGCAATTGCAATAATTCCATGTGACAACTCCCATCACGTTAATGCTAGGGTGTCGTTAACGAGCTTCTGCCTTGCTAATAAGAATAAACATTTCTCCTAATAATACATTTATGGGGAAAAGGAGAGGCGTGAGAGAGTAACAAAGGCAAGTCAGTGCCTGGTGTAGAGGGTCTGCAGGGATGGACAGGTTCTGCTCAGGCAGTCTGAATAGAGCGACTGATCCTCCAGTGCCCTCTTGCTGCTTCAATCTCCTTGCCCACCTGACTTTGGGAGTCGGTTCTTCTCCTTTGCACTCTGTTCTGCATAAAGTAAACTGTTCTCTCATATATAGTTTTTACTTCACAAACATTAGGCTCTTATGTGTCCAGAGATAGCAGATTCCCCCAGTGAGTGGCTTGGAAAAGTGAGATCCATTGGCAGAGATGTTGCAAATATGTAACTGACAATGTGTCAGAAACTACTGTTGCATGAGTTAACTAGGTACCTTCTGCCCTGTAGGAAATCCAGACACCTTTGATTATCTAATAAATACCTGTTACGCAGCCTACAGTACAGTTTGCACCAATATGTAAGTATCTTCTTGATGCCTCTGAGTGCAATCAATGGTTCACAGGCTAGGTTGGGTTTTTGATGAGCTGAAAATACAAGAAAGGCTCATATTTAAATTTATCTGTCATATAAATTCCAGTTTGAGTTTGGGCTTATGCCATAACACTAGGACAGATGTAGTAATGTTTTTACCAGTGAACTCCACTGTCTTACAAATAGTACACTATATTAAGCAAACAGGAGTCAGGTGAACCTGGAGGCTACTCCAAATTTGCCATTAATTTTCCCTCTGTTCTTGGATAAGTCACTTAAACTTCTCTGCACCTTAGTTTTCACCATCTGCAAAACGGTGTTAATAATATTTCCTTTTTGTAAAGTGCTTTGAGAGTTTCAGACGAAAGGGACTTTCTGGGCCAAATGCGGTCTCTCTGTTATGTTGGTTCAAACTAGTTGACTTTAGTGCAGCTGCATTGATGTGGACGAGAGCAGAATTTAATCAAATACATGCAAAGTATTATTCCTTGTGCAGAACTACAGGGGGACTCAAGATCATAGTGGGCCTTGTATTGCCTTCATCTGGCCCTAACTGCACTCCACTTTCCCAAAATCTGCGTCCTTCCTGGCATTCAAGGCACCAGTCTCAGCACAACTGACGGGCCGCTGAATGCGAGCACAAGGGAACCGATGCTGGTAAACCCGCAGTTGTTGGAAAAAGATCAGCGGGGCTGATGAACTGTAAGAAGGGACCTGAACTTGGCATGTTAAAAGGGCCACTCTGAGTCTGTTGACTGCAGCATGTAGAAATGATGGGGCCTGATTCTAAACGCGCTTATACTAGAGATGGCTCTTGAATTTGGTGAGATTACCTGGGTTTTATATTGTCTAAATGAGATCATGCTGTGGATAGGAACATAGAAAACATAAGTACTGCTGAATTGGATTGGACCCAGGGGCCATCTAGTTCAGTACCCAGTCTCCAATGATGGCTAGTACCAGATAATCCTCCAGTAGGCAGATGTAGAATAATCTGCCCCTCATATCAGGTCTCATCCTGATTGCACTGGGACATTGACTTAAGCATGGGGGCAGGAGGTTTAGTATCCTTTCCAAAATGTTTGTTATTAAGATAGCCAGAGTTATAATTGTCACCTCTATCAGCCAATCCCTTCTCGGCTCCTTTGTGAATCTGAATTGGGTAGGATGTGCCCACACTGCTAATGGTGCTGTCTGAGGAGAAGTACAGCTGTGAGCAGCTCCTCGACAGTGCTGGCAGCCCACTAATAAAGCTGAGTTGACATTGTCTGCCAGTAAAAAGGAAGCGAGGGACCAATGAAAATTAATGGAGGGCTGGTTGTGAGAGACCTCTTTTTTTCAGGCTTAATTAGTGGTGGATGTGACTCGGCTCATAAACCTGTCCCCATGCGGATACACTTTGCCAAGGTTTCTTATTTGGCTTCTATGTTCCAATTCATTTATTTTACAATACAATTCTCATGCAAGTGTGTCTGGGAGCTCAGGAAGTGACATCCCAGTGTCCTAGACTGTTTGTTAGCTGACACTTCATGTTTCTTAATGAAACATCATTCCTTTTCCACTAGGGCAGGTTTTCGCTTCATGCTAAGCCCTAGTGAGCACACTCACCCAGCAGGACACAATAATAAGAAGAGATCAATCCCAAAAGATATTCTACTGTGGATCTTCAGGGTTGGGGGGGCTTTCTTAGTGGTCTATGTCATACCAAGGATGCTGAGAGGGAGCCATCAGCATCCACTCATTGAAAGGTTTTAAAGATGCATTGTTGAAGAAAGCAAAACAAAGGAAAAATACAGCTCCTGAACCAGATGTTGCTTTCTGTGACAGTGGTGTAAGTCTGGAATAAATGTATTTAAATCAGTGGAGTCACTTCAGATTTAAATTGCATAACTGAAAATGGAATCAAGCTCTACATTTTCTTTAAACAGAGCATCTTTGCTATTTCCTCCTCCATAACAAACACACCTGGCAACCGACCTTGTTTTTATTTCCCCCTGCCCTGCAGTCAGCAAGGATGCTATTCACTGATTGTCAATAGAGCTGAATCAGAATCCATTTTATATCTGAGATAGAGGCTGGTAATGAAGACCCATAAAAAGAAAAAGCATTGCATTATCACAAGCATAACAACTTTTCCTCTTTCTCAAAAACCTGCGTGTTAATGACAGACCTGCAATCACGAATGAGGAGCATTACTTTGCTGCCTGTAATAAGATATTCATGATTGTTTTCATGATAAACTCCTGTGAGTCAAAGCTTTCTATAAATACATACTAACAGATATAAGCTAAAGTTTGGGGAGGGGGAGGCACATGGATTTTAATTTGTTTTCATCAAACTTGAGAACCCATTAGATCATCTAGGCTGAACTCCTGTATGTCAGCTTAACTTCTGTACCTGGAAAGATAATAGAGCAAATAATCAAACAATCAATTTTCAAACATATAGAAGAAAAAGTGATAAGTAAAAATCAGCATGGATTTGTCAAGAACAAATCATGTCAAACTAACCTGATAGCTTTCTTTGACAAGGTAACAAGCCTTGTGGATGGGAGGGGAAAGCATGGTATATCTTGGTATAGATATACCAAGTCTTGGTATATCTTGACTTTAGTAAAGCTTCTGATACTGTCTCACATGCTCTTCTTATAAACAAACTAGGGAAATACAACCTAGATGGAGCTACTATAAGGTGGGTGCAAAACTGGTTGGAAAACCATTCCCAGAGAGCAGTTATCAGTGGTTCACAGTCAGGCTGGAAGGGCATAACAAGTAGGGTCCCGCAGGAATCAGTTCTGGGTCCGGTTCTGTTCAATATCTTCTTCAATGATTTAGATAATGGCATGGAGAGTACACTTGTAAAGTTTGCAGATGATACCGAACTGGGAGGGATTGCAAGTGCTTTGGAGGATAGGATTATAATTCAAAATGATCTGGACAAACAGGAGAAATGGTCATAAGTAAATAGGATGAAATTCAATAAGGATAAATGCAAAGTACTCCACTTAGGAAGGAACAATCAGTTGCACACATACAAAATGGGAAATGTTTGCCTAGGAAGAAGTACTGTAGAAAGGGATCTGGGGTTTATAGTGGACTATAAGCTATATATGAGTCAACAGTGAAACACTGTTGCAAAAAAAAAAAAAAAAAAAAAATGTCATTCTGGGATGTATTAGCAGGAGTGTTGTAAGCAAGACACACGTAGTAATTCTTCCACTCTGATTAATCAAAACAAAGCCATGATCACTTCATTTTGAAAAATCCATGCTTATCTGGAGGCCACAACGATGTTTTGGGTTTCAGTTGAAAGTCAAATCTGAATTTTCCAAAAGAGCTAAAGCTTTGTGTCCAGCCCACCTGAGAGAGTTTAGATCTGTTCCCACATTGCTGTGGTGCTCAGCTCTTTGAGTTGAATTTAAGCCCATCAACTCTGCTGAAAAGTGCTAAACCCATTTCTCCTCTGTCTCTTTAGGTTCACCACTGGGCAGCATTTTGCAGTATCATGGAGATTTCCTGTATGCTCTTGCGGGAAAAGACTGCTTTTATTTTTGTATACTACATAGTATCAAACATGTTGTGAGTGCTAAATCAACAATATTCATGTCCACCTGGAATTTTTCATCCATCTAACCAGATCATTCAGCTGGTAAATATCACAGCCTCCATTGTGCCACGAAACATTCTATGGACTGTTCCACTGTCTTCTCCAGAGAGGTAGAGAGAACAATTTTGATGAGGAGGCAGAAGCACACTTTACGTTATTTCTCTTTTGAATATGTAGGAAACAATGCTGACACTGGGAAAACCAGGGTGCTTTAGACACCAGCATTAGGATGTCTGATTGTGTGCAGAATGGTCATTGTCTTGGTGCATGTGTTTGAGATGAGAATGTTAGCAATTTTTGCCTGTCACATGAACTGCTCCCACTACGGATGAGGCTACAACTGAAAAAAAAAAAAAAAGATCAGTTTCAGCTGTTGTATTTCTATAATGCTTTTGCACTTTGGCACAAGTGTAAGTGCCTCACTTACCATTGCAGGATTCCCCAGCGATCTGCGGGGGATTCAGATTAGAACATGTTCTGAAACTGTCTCTTGTGCCAGAACGATACTGGTTTAAGAGAGAAGATCAGCACAGATATTTAAGGGGCTGGAGGGAATGACTTCTAAGGAGGGAGCTAAGTGACATAGACACCCATTATCTCATTAAATATCCACAGAAGTCTTATTTGGGCGAGACCTGCGACTTTGGCAGAATCATTGTTGTGCCGCATTGTCCCTTGGAGTATGGGGACTGGCTGAGGTATGGGATACAAGCAGTAGGGGAAAGGGAGAGAGTCCCAAGGTGGCTTAGATGCCATAATGGTGAGGGCCAGGAGTAGAAAGATGGGGGAGCAGCCTAGAGGCATTCAGAAGGCATGCATACAGCTATACAGCCTAGGCAACGTACTCCGTAGCTCTCTTAACCCTTCATGTGGCCTCCACGCTGCATTTTGTACTGAACTGCTGCAGTTTGCTCCTGTCTGTGCCACCCAGCTGCGGTGAACATACGCTGCCTGACAGAGAGAGCATGGCCAAGTGACAATGAAAGCTGTGCATGAGCAATGTACACAAGGGTACAAAGGGTGTAAACACTGGTGAGGAAAGGGAATTCCTTGTAGTGGGTCTCGAGTGGGTGGGATATAACTAAGAGTATTGGGATGAAACCAAGCAAAGGAAAATATAGACTAGACAGCAGGGGAGAGGGCCAAATTTGTCTCTAGTGTAACCCCATTAAAGACAAATTTGGCTCAGACAGTTCTAGCAGTGAAGACTATTAGCCCCAGTCTCTCCAGTGGAATCCTCATCATTTGCATAATTTAAAAGTGGACTGGACAAAGTCCTGGCACAGGCACAATAGGGAACAGTCCGACATTGGCCATGGGAAGGTACTGACTAGGTCTTTTCCCTCTCTGATTCTCGGGGATTGTATTCAGCTGATGCATTATAAAGGAGCAGAGTGGATAGCGTGGCAGTAGGTGGTCCACCAGCATTCTCCAGATAGTTTATCACATGGCAAACTGAGGGAAGGGCTGGTTTCATTTTGCTTTCTTAAAGAAACAGATAATATAGTATAAAGATATACACACTAGTTCCTGCTCCCAAGATTCAGGTCCCTGACAGCCCTTGAGTTTTAGGAGCTGGTGTCACCATGCCTCAGTGGGTCACAGCTAAGAATACCAAATTCATGACAGACTGCTCAGAAATAGGGCAGGTTCACCCAAACTGGTGGCTATTCTTCCATATGATATACCAAACTAATAACAAAAGTAAACTTTGTCTCACTCTGCTGAGTAACAAGAAGTTCAAAATGCAGTCTCCCTGCTTTACTACCCAGACACTGGACCATCTGATGAATGGTTCCTGAAAACCAATTTCATCACATAGTGTCCTCTAATCCCAAGAGATCAGCCACATAGCTGAGTCAATATATAAAACTCAGATCTCACCCACTAATCATGCTATTGCCAATCCTGTAGTAACTAAAATATAAAGTTTTTTTATAACGAAAAGAAGAGGAGAGTTAAAATGGTTTAGGAAGTCATGTACATGCAATCATTGCAAAGTTCTTGAATCAGATTTGCAGCACTGATGTTACAGACTGCTGGTTTGTGAAGTCTCTGGTAACTTCCAGAAGACTGGAAGGTCCTCAGTCCCTAGTCAATATGCTCCTTTTAATGCATGTCCACAGTCCAGAGATCAGAGCAGGGAAGAGGTAAAATGGAGATGCGTCCAAGGTGCTTTATACCTTCTCCCATGTGGAGGGGCTGCTCTCGATCTTAGTTTATGGAAAATTACAGGCACAGGATGGAGTCCAGGATCACATGAGCAAGTCACAAGCCCTTGCAAGCTTTTATGACTCATAGGAGCAGCCATTACCCATATTTTGGCTGAAGTGTCCAGAGGAAGGCTCACCTGGAGGGGACAAGCTTGTTCTGTGTCAGACTGTGTTCTTTAATGAGCCATTGACTTGAATGGTTCATTCACAATGTGCTGGCTTGACTGAATGTAAACTACCTTGTGGGTGTTACTCCAGGAGCAAACACATGGGAAACATTGGTACATAGTCAATATTCATCACTTTAGATACAAAGATGATACATACAGATAAACAGGACAATCATATTTGATAGATTGTAACTTTTCCATTGATACCTTACATGACATATTTTGTACAAGATTTGTTGCAACTGTCTAATAGTGGCAATGTTAATGATACAAATGGTCATATTTCCATCATACAGCATCACAGCCAGCATCATGCAATTTGGTGTGCAAAGCCCAGCCGGCACTGTGTATATGTCCTCCAGTAGCTGTAACAGCCATAATTGCAGGTGGCATTCAGAGGGCAAAAGATGCACTTTTTCTTGCTTTTTGCATTGAACCCCTTCCCATTGCCGAGGGTTGAATTGACATGCAGGAGGTCACCTTGTCCCCAACAGCATGACAATTGATCAGAACATCATGGAACCTGAGGCTAGAGAACAGGACCGCTTAGGTCCTGATCTCCACCTTCTCTCTGCCAGGTCAGGGTTGATTCTGCTTTGTCCGTTTTGCTGTTTGCTGGGTTTGGAAAGCTTTGAGTGCTCCCGGGAGGGGTGGATTGGTGGGGATAACTGCAGGTGAGGAAGTCACAAAGGGACAATGAATTCAATTTATCAGATGATGTTTATCGTGTGAGCATAGTCAAATTATTGTCATCATCGTTATTTATTACAGCTTGACACTGCACACAAGGAAGAAGATAAAACCTCTGTCCTAAGAAACATGTTGTAGCTATTAAGATGGACACAGAAGTGGGCTGTCTAATCTAGGTAAGTATAATGTGTGCAATCTGAGACCCACCATTTCACATGTTAAGGATAGCCAGAGCCACAGAGTGAGTTCCCTGAAGTTCTGGTTTGTTAGGAGCCAAGGTGTGGGTTTGGGTCTGTCTCTACATCCTGCCTTCCAACATTTGCACTGCTTTAATACCTTTGGATCAGAGATTGCAGTGTAGCCATGATAACTGGTCATGTTTTGCTGTGTGCTGTCAGACTGAATTCAGAGCAGTCTCATTGAAACTGCTGGGGAAAAGGCTTGGAGGGGGGGGTGTCTCATTCATTGTTTTGCAGAAGGATGGGAGATTATCGTGAATTGATATGCAGCAGATTTGAAATATTTTGGGTCTCTCTTTTTGACAGATGACATGAAGTTTTTTTGTTGATGTTGTTTTAAGGCGGCTTGGAGGCTAAAAATAGAGCAATGTTAGCCTGTCTGGAATATTACAGTGTGAATCTCCAGCAAGCTGCTATTCAGAGCTGACCTTCAAAGCTGAAAAGCCAGCTGTGTGAAGTTTGTTGCATCCTGCTGTCACTCTTGCGCATTGGCTGGTGGCTGCCCAGTGTGCTTGGCTATTTTAAAAGGATGGATTGAACAGCCCAGGGAATAAGTTTGCCTCTGCCATCTTGCAAAGAGCCACCTGACAAAACTTTTACTTTCCCATTCAAATGGCCAGGTTAGCTATGCAGGTGAGCCTGAACTGCAAGATCCAGGTCTGGAGCCAGCTGTCTTTGGAGTTCAGAGGTGCTGAGATCAGAGGGTTTTGCTTCAGTTCCATCTCTTACCATGTGGTGCATTTAAAATGCAAGATCACTATGTTCTGATTTAAAGGGAAAAAATATATTTGTGTAGGGACCCTGGGCTTGGTCCACCTTCATACATTGTACCAAAGCCTATTACGACCTCATTCAGTGCACAGAATTGATCTGCTCTGGGGATGGATCAGAGTTGTGTACTGAAGGAGACAGTTGTCTGTAAGATCCCCTGTGTCATCTGTTGCTGAAGATGGAAGGTGTGTAGTGAATGAGGCTAGGGACTGCAGGAAGAGAAAGGATAGCTTCAAGGCTAAGAAAATTAAGTGCTGCCCTGGAGAACTGGATTCTACCTCTGCCTGTGTCACAGACTTCCTCATCTAAACCCAACTTTTCACAGGTGTAACTAATTGTGTGTTCCTCTTTTCAGGGTACCTCACCTGAGACCCAAGGATTTGATTTGCAGAAGTGCTGAGCACTGACAGCTGCAAGCTGTTATTTGAGCAGATAAAGTGCTGCATAATGCTTAGTACTCTGAAAAATCAGGCATCTCATACGGGGCACCAAATATTAATGGATACTTTTGGGTTATTGAAATCACTGAATACTTAATCCCTCTTTGCCTTAGTTTCCCATCTGTAAAATGGGCATAATACCACTCTCTCACAGCACAGGGGTATTGTAAAAAAACATTAATTAATGTTTATGAAGGACTCAGATACAGCACTATAGTGATGCGCAACATAGAAAAGGCCCTGAGGAAGTTCATAATTCTGTTTTCAGAGTAGGGTTTGAATAGTGTGCCATAAATATAGCCTGGGGCTACACATTGAACAATAAGGAGCAAACAAACTATTGAATAGCTGCTCATTATTTGAGCATTGTCTGTCCTGTGTACTGAATGAGGCAGGGGATCTGTGGGAAAAAAAAAATCTGATCATGCAATTTAAGACTGTATCATGCATACTATGGCAGAGCTCCAACCTTGGCCTCGCGAGCAGGGCTGCCCAGAGGGGGCAGGGGCAAGTGAGGCAATTTTCCCCAAGCCCCAGGCCCTACAGGGGCCCCCACAAGAATATAGTATTCTATAGTATTGCAACTTTTTTTATGGAAGGGGCCCCCGAAGTTGCTTTGTCCCAGGTTCCCTCAATCCTCTGGGCAGCCCTGCCCATGGGTCCCGTGCTTCTAGGCAGTTTGTGTCAGCTTCAGTGGCTCACTGAGACCCTCCACATAGCCCTTCTCTCTCTAGGCCAGGATTACAGTCTACTGAGCCCTTTTCATCATAAGCCAGCGAGGAGGTTGGTGAGAGAACTCCCACAGTCTCTGTTGTCCCTAGGGCTTATTTCAGAACAGTTTACCCTCCTGTCCTGACAGAGGCCTGTCTTCCCTTTCCAGGAGGTGTTTCTGTAGTGGCAGTTTGGGGGGGAACCCAGGCCTGCCCTCTACTCTGGGTTCTGGCCCAGGGACCCTAATGGTAGCAGCTGATCTTTCACTGCCAGAGTTGCTACATTTCCCTGGGCCACTTCCCCACAGCTCTCCCGCTTCTCCCTTCTTCACCTTACCTTAGGGCTCCCTTAACAATGGCTTGAGGGTATCTTCATTAACCAGCCCTTCAGCCATACTTCCTTTCCTCTGGCTCTCTTCAGCCTGACTAGAGTGAACCCTTTTATAGTATCAAAAGGGCCTTAATTAGAGTCAAGTATTCACATTACCTTAATGTTCTTACCTGACTCTTTGCAGGTTAATTAGAGTCAAGTGTTCTCATTAGTCTGGAGCAGCCCCTGCTCTGGTCAGTCAGGGAACAGAAAACTGCTAATCCAGTGGCCAGTATATCTGCCTTCTACTACTTTGTTGTACCCTGTTGTACCCAGCTGGCCTGGGTCTATCACAATATGCACACGGGGGCTGAATTAAAGTTACACAGACAACCGCAATTCTGGCATTGTCTCTGTACAGGGACCAACGAATTGTGTGAAGCTTGAACTACTTTCCTTTTCCTAGAGGTGTATCTGTCCAAGCCAGGTCTGATGGTGCAGGAAATGCTTATATTACCATTGTCCATGATGCATCTGTTCTGTTGATAAGCAAGAGACATCAGTCTGGTGCTGTCAATATGGAAACTTTCACTGGCATAAAATTCACTTAACAAAATCAAACAAGGATCCAGGAATCTGTGCAGCAGCTACCTGAGCTGGCTTTGTGACTTCCTCCTTAATACCTGCCACATTGTCCCTGCAGACATTTTTTATGATCCTAGTTTCATAAGCGCATTTATGAATCTGCCCCCAGAGATTAATTACATTGAAGCGCCGGCATAGACATCTCATAAATCAGCATGAGGACACCTACAGCTATTAATGTATTCGCCAGTTGAATTCCATTTTTTTAGAACAATAAATCGAGGTAATGGGGCTGTGCATTTCACTCTGTACCTGAGAAATCACACGGCGGTGAAATGGCAGGTGAATGAGTGAAATGATTTCAACAGAGTAAGGCAGATTTTCCAAAACTATAGCATAGGAGTAGACTACACTTCCTTCCTCGCCACTCTTCCCGCATTCACCGAATCAGCCAAGGAACAAGCAGCAGTGCTGTGTCATCCCAGTTGCTCAGAACTTTCTCTAAACATTTCCTTGGGACTGAAACTTCACTTGAGGGGGGAAATGTAGCCCAGATGCAATAACTAGAAACAGGATCAAACCAAAATCCTTTATATAGCCCCCCAGCGCATCATTCCTCCCCTACATAGCCATACATTCCTTTTGAGACCTCAAAAGTATGCTAGGTGCTTCCCATAAACAAGTGACTCTCCCAAACAGATTACAGACTAAATTCAACATGATACAACAGTTGAGGGCTGGCTGGCTATGTTGTACTGCCACCCATCAATCTCATATTTTAGGACCACATTTAGAAGATATTTAGGTGCTAACGATGCAGCTAGGCACCTTGGGGGATTTTCTGAAGTGCCTAAGCACCTAAGTCCCATTAAATCTGACAAGATCTGGCCTTTATCACCTTCCAGGTAAAATGGATGAGTAATAGGGAGGTCCTTCATGGAATCTGTTTTTTTTTCTCTCCCTTTTCTCATCAGCAACAAAAGTGCTGAGTGGAAAAGAAGGTAAAAAGGATACCAGTGAGATCATGAGTATCAGGACCCTAGGAAGGGTTATGCCCAGTGAGGAGAATGTGTACATTTTTTATAATATTTTTAATGGATAATGTGTGACTCAGTTTCCCCACTTGCTTGGTATTGTTATCCAGTAGGTGTGGAAGAGTTAAATTCTCCTGTGGGACCTGGAGATAACTGATACCTGCACTTGTATGAATTAACTATCAAGAACTGTCCACATATGAATGCAGTTGCCTCGGAGATGCACTGGAGGCCAAACAGCGGACACGAACTTTTAATGATGGAAGCCAAGAGAAGCAGAACATGTGCAGCATGCTGCGACTTGAGACAAAGGGGTGTGAGCAGACTGTGAGACATGATGGCTGTTGCCTAGGGCAGGAGAGATGAAATCTCAGAGGTTTTGGAGAAGAAGGCAGGTAACACTGCCCACATGGGCTCTCCATGAAGTTGTGTTTTTTCTGGACTAGCCTAGGAATCCTTGATTACTGTGTTCCAGTTGACTAATAAATGCTGGCTTGTTTTGAAAAGGCTGCTGTGCATTGCTGCACAGGCCTGCTGGTGGGATTGCTCTCCAAAGGAGTAAAGTCTTTACCTGCGGTCTAAACTCATTTGAATTCATTGGAGAGCCATGGTGAGAAACAGGAGTGCAGAAGCCAGAGGGCACAGTCTCAGGGTAATGGAGCTGCAGGTCTAACCCTGGCAAAAAAAGGGGAAGCCTGGGGCCTTGCTCAATAAAGGAGATGCTCACAGAGAGACTGAATTATAGCTGGAGGCACAGCACCCCTGACACCAGGATGCTGAGTTCAGGGGACCAATGGTGAGACCCAATGTGGCCCTTCCCATGTTCCTCTCTGCTAACAGACAATCATACATCCCAGCTCTGACTGGCAGCTGAGCTGCTGCAGCCTGTACATTTACACAAAGCAAATGTGATGTTTCCCAAAGAGGGAAAGAAAAAGACGGCAGCATAGGGCTGCAGAAACAAGGGAAAGTGAAGTGACAGACAGTTGACAGTGTAAGCAAAGTGTAAATGAAGCCTGTCTGCCAGAGCCAGTGTGAAGGTGAAAGCAATTGCACTAGCTGAATGTGTTTCTTCCCTCTGCCTGTAATCACCTCCTGTTCCCAGCAGGCATATTGGAAAGGTGGGTAATGTTGGTCCTTGTGATAGCAGGTCGGAGCACGTCTGCCATGTATCCTCAGCTGTCCACTTACACTGGAGTTGCAAGAGAGTTGGCCAGAATGACTGAGTTGGTTATGGGCTGGGGAGGAGGTTTCTATCCATGGCTGTCCACTTAGCTAGTCCTGTGTCAGGAAGAAGACCCTGTAAAGCCAAAGATTGTTACTGCTGTAGCGCAGCTCTTCAGATAGCGCTACAGACATCCCAGCCATGAGAGAACTCATAGATGTGTCTGTCTGTGAGATATGCCTAGAGCACCTTCAAGAAAAGACCAGCACCTTCCTGTTTGGTCAAGGAGAGTGGCTTTCTCCCATCCGGCAGAACCACTGCTTACCGACCACAGGGCTCTTGGTTCATTTGCTGGGTATGACAGTGTGCACAACTCATTCGTGTGGCAAGTCTAGTCACCTGGTGAACAACTCTGCTACCTGCTAAGTCTGCTCCAGGATTGGACCATCAGTGAGAGGACAAACCACTATCTACATTATCTGCTAGTGTTTAACTGTCTCTTGTCAGATAGATTCGTGTTTGAAAGGACCCCAGTGTGCTCCCATATTTGACTGATAAAAATTATTCTATGCACCCACTACTGTGGTTGCAACACAATAAACTACCCACAAATGTTAGTACCAATACCTCCCTCTCCTGTAATATCCTAGGCAATCACAGTAACTAACCTAGCAATTGTCTATATCAGGGGTCAACAACCTTTCAGAAGTGGTGTGCTGAGTTTTCGTTTATTCGCTCTAATTTAAGGTTTTGCATGCCAATAATACATGTTAACATTTTTAGAAGGTCTCTTTCTATAAGTCTTTAATATATAACTAAACTATTGTTGTATGTAAAATAAATAAGCTCATGCTCCAAAACGTCTGTTAGTCTATAAGGTGCCACAGGATTCTCTGCTGCTTTTACAGATCCAGACTAACACGGCTACCCCTCTGATACTTCATTTAAAATGAAATTAAAATGCAGAGCCCCCCAGAGGTGGCCAGGACCTGGGCAGTGTGAGTGCCACTGAAAATCAGCTCGTGTGCCACAGGTTGCCTACCCCGGTCTATATGCTCAGTGCTAGACTACCAGGCATGCCTTGCATTCTGCTCTGAGAGGGAGTGGATATCACAGCCAGGAACCTAGGGTGACCATTCCCAATATTTGGGGCTTTTTCTTCTATAGGCACCTATTACCCCCCACCCCCATCCCACTTTTTCACTCTTGCTGTCTGGTAACCCTACAGGAACCCCTCCTGAAAATGCCCTGCCTCCAGTCCTCAAGAGCGCACCTCTACGGACCACGCAAGAGGGTTCTTCAGTTGACTTTTGCAGTTGCCATGGTACTCAAGGGGAAAGATGGTCCTTACAAGAGGTAGGTCCCATGCTTTATACTGCTTTATAGCTGACCCATTCTACTTAAGCAAGTGGGCCACTTCACTTTGCATAGCTGTAACTTCCAAGCTGTCTTTGGGATTGTCCCCAGTAGAGTTCAATGCAACAGTTCAACCTGGAGATGCAAAGGTATCTAGACCTATGATGAGAGCAGCCTGATCAACAGAAGGTTGCAAACCCTCAGCAACGCAGAAAAGTGAAAAAGCAACGTGAGCCACTGCTGCTACCAAGAGCAGGGTCAAGTCCAAAAGTACCCCAAGATTCTGAACCTCTGTGGCAAGGGCTGAACATACCCTTCTACCAAATGGAGCAGTCACAACCCCTGCCAGTTCCCCTACTTATTTCCCTTGCAGGATTGAGTCCAAAGTTAAAGGCAAATCAGGGCCACAACTGATAATTACATGATAACATGCTGTTTCTAAAATAATAGAATGTAAGATCATGCAACTAATCTCTGCAAATAACTCAGTCTGCAGAAAAAAATTGGTGAATAATTTCAAACAACAAACAGACCTGAGAAAATTGTCTGGTGGCTGGCAGCAATTTGCAGACAGATGCAGAAGAAATTGGTTGAGTGAGTTTGCTCAGTTTGTGTCACAACCAACACTTGTTACATTGAAAGACGCAAGTTAAATCACCTTAGACCCTTACCACACTAAGGGTTGTTTGACACCTTTTCAGTCAGGTTTTCAACTTAACATCAAGGCTATTCTCTAGTGTACACAGAACAAATGATTCAGGCTTTTGGTTACTCAGCACCCATTGCTACGCACAACAGAGAGAAAGGATCGAGGTTTCACTGTGTCTACATGCATTGATGCTCATTGCTCCAAGCACTGGGGACTCAGAGTTAGCACTGTCATATTACACCATTAAAATATGACTATCCATTGAGATTCCACATCCTCTGCCTGGCAGGTCAGATAAATCCCAGAGCACTGAGTTAAAAATGTTACTTGTTGTTCTATTAACTCTAGCATGCTAACAGGCACTAGTTCATGCCCTATCTTTTCCTTGTGCTTCTGTCAGAGTGTCTGTTTGACAGATGCCACTTGTCTGCTAGGGTTGCAAAGGCAGATGACTGGGACTTGTTGACTTGCCTCGTCAGCTGTGCCCTGAATCTACGATTCAAAACTATTTCAGCCAGATAATATTTTCAAGGTTGTTTTTAAATCTCATGTGTGACCCAAGGATATACATTTTTTGGCTGGGGGAGACAGGGTATGGAGAGGAGTCCACTTCCACGGTGAACGGAAGAAATCAGGACATGTGGTTTAGCTCATAGTGCTAAAGACTCCTGATAAATAATAATAGTAACATGAGGAATCTATTAGTGTTATAGTTTAGCCTGAGCTTCCACTCATCTATTTTTTGTACAAAATTCCATATGCTGCTATCATAAACAAATAGCTAAGGGTTAATGTCTCTTTCACCTGCAAAGGGGTAACAAACAACACCCAACCAGAGGACCAATCAGGAAACAAGATATTTTCAAATCTCAAGGGAGGGAAGTTTTTGGGTGTGGGTCCTTTGTTCTGTGTCTGTTGCTCTCTAGGCTCTGAGGGTGATCACACTATCTCCAGGCTCTTTCTAATTTTTCTGTATTCCAATGTGTTTATAAGTTACAGATTAGAAATAACAGTATGAGGTATAGCTTTACATTGGTTTTATATGTATTTTGCACGTGTGTAGTTTGCTGGAAATGTTTTAAATTGTATTTTTTTTGAATAAGGCTGTTTATCATTTTTTAAAAAAAGACCCTGTAATATTTTCCTCTCTGATTACAGAGACATTTTATGTCTTTTTTCTTTTTAAAAAATTGTCTCTGTAATCAAGAGAAAATATTACTAGGTCTGTTTATATTTTTTTTTAAGACCTATTGATTTTCCTAGTTAGTCAAGGGGATTGAGTCTGCACTCACCAGGGAATTGGTGCAGGAAGAAGACGGGGGAAAAAAATCTCTTTGTGTTAGATTTACAAAGCTCGAATTGATGGTCTGGTAAGCGGGAGAGAAACCTGATCCTCTTTATTTGTGTTTCAAGGAATTGAAACATGGTGATCTAGTGTACCCAGGCGGAAAGATCTTGGGAGAGGAAGAGGGGGAAGGAAAGGGGTTTTTCCCTTTGTTGTGAGACTCAAGGCATCTGAGTCTTGGGGTCCCCAGGGAAGGTTTTGGGGAGACCAGAGTGTACCAGACACTGGAATTCCTGGTTGGTGGCAGCGCTACAGGATCTAAGCTGGTAATTAAGCTTAGAGGTTTCATGCAGGCACTCAAATTTTGGACGCTAAGGTTCAAATTTGGGAAATATACCTTATGACAGCTGCCATGTCACTGTCACTGCAAATGAAAAATAAAAAGCCATCAGCTTAGGTACAGAACTGTGAAAGAACCTTAAACCATTGCAGAACATTCCATTTTCACTAAACCAAAGCAGAAGTGCTCTGCAGCGCCCTCTGCTGAGGTTGAGAGGTGCAGATTAGAACCCCATTTCTAGAGCTTTCATAGTATTCTCAGAAGAAAGCATTGCAGCTACTAACCTTTTTTGTATCATTTTCTACAGCCCATGGGAACTAGGGCGGCTGCGAGTGTTGCTGCATCCCCTGGCTGGAAGTGATTTCTATCATGTGCAGGGTGTACAGTTTGGTTGAGTGGCTCTCAACACCACAGAATCATAGAACCTCAGGGTTGGAAGAGACCTCAGGAGGTCATCTAGTCCAACCCCCTGCTCAAAACAGAACCAATCCCCAGACAGATTTTTGCCTCAGATCCCTAAATGGCCCCCTGAAGGACTGAACTCACAATCCTGGGGTTGGCAGTCCAATGCTCACCACAACTATACAAATTGTTCAGCACCCCTGCTACAGCCTACTTAGATTTTCCTTTATGAGCTCCCATATCAGTATTAAAGAGATTAACATTGCTTAAGAGCTCTGATGAGATTACAGTAGCTATGTATTTAAAAGCTTGATTGTGCTCTTTACCTCCACCCTTCCTATATCATTTGTCATCTTAACAGTAATTTCTTCAAGGCTAGGGACCCTGTCTTTATTTGAAGAGCTCCCAGTACAGTGGGGTCCTGATCTTGAGCAAGGCCTCTGGACACTACTGTAATGCAAATATTGAATAAGAATATGAATTTTGTAAAGTGCAAAGCTCATTCTAGAACATTAAAAAAAAATCTCAGTATCATCTTTATGCAGATGTTTACAAACAGTACAATAATAATAATAAAAAGCTCCAAGCGTGCCTGAGACACTGATCAGCATGTGTGATTCACTCTGCAATTCAACACGTTCTGGCATCACGATACAGGTGTTTGCAAACAAACAGGCTGAGATAGCACACACCTCCAAAGCAATGCTGGAATATTGCTGTACACAAAGATGCAGGGATTGCAGAAGTGAACTACAAAGCTAGCATTTCAATTACCACTCTTGTTAGTAAGGACGGTCAGAAATGTAGAGCAAAGAAGCCGTTCACTCAGGTCAGAACCGTAGCACTTTGGAGAGACAGCATGGGGGAATCTTATACCAGCCTTGTCTGAGCTGTTCCTATTCCGTGCATAAATAGAGGATCTCTAGGATTGTCAATCTGGCATCTTTCAGCAGCATCAAGTAAAACAGGCTGCACAGCAATAACAGCACCCTGGCAGCATCATAACATATATCAGGTAACCACAAGACATAGAATTTCCTGGCTTAAAGAGAACAGGAAAAATCCCTGCAGAGGTTCAGTAACAGGTGACTGGAAGTACTAAAGGAACAATTTGCTATGAGATTTCACTCAGCTCCTTGAGTCATCATAGCCTGTTACTTGGTAATGGTGCCTGCCAGTATAGGAAAGTATTCAGTCACAAATGGTGGCTGTTAGAGTGTATTGTAAATGAGACACACATTGTATCTTACGTGGCCAAGAAGGGTGTGGAATTCTGGGATGGGTTAATGCTTTGTTGGGAGACAAATAAGTGGCTGCACCTCAAGATAATCTTTTTTGAACTGTTTTTAGTTCCAGTAGCTCTGATCCTGCTTCCAGGGACATCAATAACAACCCCTCCCCCCATTGTTATCACTGGTGCAGGATCCAGCCACAGAAGCTACATAGTTCCCATTAATGGTTTGAACAAGGCTGGACAGAGAAACAGAATATAAAAAGCCGCAGTAGCACTTTTGGGGCTCCAGCCAACAGCAGCTCTGTCTGCTAGTTCTACACAGGCTGCTTCGAACACACAACTCAGCCCCACCTTCTGTGGGAAACTTGTGTGTCACAGCTCCATCCCAACCATCTTACAGTCCCTTTGTCAGAACAGGTGCTTGGCTGTCTGTAAAAAACACTTCAGGCTCACGGACACGGAGCCAAAATCACCCTCAGTGAAACTCCATTGACAAGCAGGTTTTAACGGAGGCTTTTGGAAAGGGACCTAGCATGCCTTGTTATTGGCAACACTTGCATCTAAAGCCTGCTTAGCACCAGCTCAGCTCCCTCATTGCCAACTCCCATTGTCAGCAATGGGTAATTTTTGTAGTGTAGACAAGGCTTAAGTGTCTTAAGCACCGAATCGTTCAGCTGAGCCTATGCAGAGATGAGGTCACCTCAAATACATCTTAGTTTAATGAATGAATAAATGAATGCATTATTTCCTTATCTTTCCCCATTCTTGTTGCAATAATTTCTCCATATCTCACCATTCCTCAGGGGCTCTGGAAGGTGGCAACAGAAACGTTACAATGTAGGAAAAGTCTTTTATTTACTCGGTAAGTATACTCTGTGCATAATGGAGCTTAACTATGCTTCTCTCAAACGTCTTCCCCAGGAATATACAGTTGTTCGGTCATAGCTAAAGTGACTACGTGGTACTCACATAGCTAAAGCATCCTCAGATATAGAATCAAAACAGTGGGTCAGTGTAAATAGGAGGTTCCAGTTTACTGTAATTTGATGGCTATGCCTGGCTGCTTTCCAGCTCCCTCTGCTTTCAAATGGAATGCTCCTACTGACTTCAATAAAAGTTGGCTCAGAGCCTTAGGTGAAGAAAATTTATGAATGTATAGGCATTTACAAAGCAGGCAGGATAACAATTTCATGATGTCTTCTGCAAAGCTCACTCACTCACTTCCACCAGCAATCCCAAATCCATTACCAATAATCCATCAATAAAAATACACTAAAATAACACATTCCTCTGGGCTCCTCAATGTATCTGAGCTGTTCGTTCAGAATGTAAACTCATGAGATCAGGGGCAACATCTTTCAGTTTTGTACAGTGGTGAGAACAACTTGTATGGTATGATACTGTGTTGCAGACTGTGAAGATTGTATCCTGATCAGTGGAACTGGAGTCTGAGCACCAGTGTTCCTTGGAGGGACTGCCATTGACAGGACATCAGGAAAACAGAGAATGCAGGAGTTAGGCAGGAAGCAACTCAGCAGAACAGAACATGAACAGAATAGTGCACAGAGTTTAACAAAGTTCCCTTTGTTAAACTTAACCAGCACTCAGCTGCATGCTTTCTTAATGAAACGTGGGGGCAACACCTGAGCTGTGAGTTCTCTGAAGTGCAGCAGCTGGCAGTGTGAGCCATGGCATCGGTCTGAAGCCACCCAGAGCCCTGGGTTTGCAAACACCAAACCTAGCCAAGGACTGACCCAGAGGAAGGAGAAGTTCAAGCTGTACCCAGAACTGGTCATGCAGGAGAATGACAACAGCAGGAAAGTAAAACTATTAGTTCACCTTATTGGGGAGCCAGGCAGAGAGGTCAGAACACTCTGAAGCTCACTACCACAGAAGTTCATCACAGCAGTCCAAGGAGCGCAGGGGACCTGTTGGTCCCCAAAGCAGAAGGAATCTGTGAAGTGACACAGGGTTTTCACTAGAGATTAATCTGAAGGGAAGAGACCCTAGGTTACTGCCTTACGCACAGTACCTGCTACAATTTTGGAGACCTGACAGATCCTCCAATTTGGGGCAGTTTGTCTGTGGCATTTGGGAACACCCCCTACAGGACGGGCTGCTCCAGGAAGGTGATTTCACGCTGGACACATGCCTAGACATGGGGTGTGCAGCAGAAGCCTCAAGAGAAATGGTGAAAGCCATAGTGGGCACAACACCCCCAGAAGTACATGCAGTGAGGTGACAGCAAAGGAGAGCAGTGTTCCGTGCCCATAGTGAGATGCATTTACTCTGGTCGACAGCATGAGTGAGTAAAGAGAAGCGCCCTGCACTAGGAGAGCATTGCAATGTGGCAAATTGGACCATTTCAGCAATGTGTGTAAGAGCAGAAGAGGCTCTCCGGAAGATTCAGATTGTACAAAAGGGGGATGGCACATCAGACAGTGGTGATAACACCATTACTCTCTCCTTGAGTTCCACAGCATATCAAGTTCAGGCTGTCAAGGCATGAAAGCAGCAAGGGGCAATACCAACCTCCATGCATGCAAACAATGTCAATAGGGAAATGTCATGCGATTTCAGCTGGGTAGCAGGGCCTCCTGCAGTGTGTGTTTCCACGAGGTGAATTGGACTTGCACACACCCATTACAAAGAGCAGTTGCAATCCAATAATGTACAATGAGACTATAATGAAACCAATAGGAAAATGTGACCTCATAGTAACTATCCCAAAAAAGAACAGATGGTACCAACTGAAGTTTGTGATGGTGGATGGTAAGCACCACAGACCCCTCTGGGGAAATACGGCCATACAAGCCATGGATCTGATCAGGGTGCAGTATCAGAATTTTATAGCTTCAGTGCAAGAAGCAAAAGGGCCTGGGGTATCCCAGGGACAATGGCGACAATTTTAAAAGCATATGGGAGTGTTTTCAAAGGCCTTAAAGGAAAGCTGCAACTGGAAGTAGATGTTACAGTGGACCCTACATTGGAACCTGTGTGTTTACAGCAAGGAAAATTCCAGTGGCATTGCATAATCCAGTACGCAAGGATCTTGAAAGTCTCTGCAGAGCAGGGATATCATAGCACTCATAGAGACCAGAACAACTTGAATCAGCAACATGGTGGTAGCAGAGAAGCCATCAGGCAATTACACATCTGTATAGACCCAAACCCACTAAACTGGGCATTGAAAAGATACCATTGTCCACCACCCACAATTGATGCCAGAACTCTACAAAGCCATAATCTTTATGGTCTGTGATCTGAAGAACAGGTTTTAGCACATAACGTGGATTAAGAGACCAGCATGCTGACAACCTTTGCAGCACCATTTGGTCTCTACAGTTGGCTGTGTATGCCAGTGGGCATAAGGCCAAGACCAGAAGTGTTCCAGGGCAGATTCACTCAGATGCTGAAAGGACTGATCAGGGTGAAAATAACTGCAGACAATATGCTTCTTGTAGGTGAAGGGAGTGATGATACAGAAGCTGAACGACACCATGACAGAAAACTACAAGCTTTTCTATAGTGCTGCAGGAACATTACGTAGAGAAGTCATGCAAAAAAATACATGCTTTGCACCTGGGCATTGACATCTCTCTGAGATGGGCTCAAGAGTATGTTTACTGGCTGCGATTGAATACACAACTCCACTTCTTTATAGAGGAGTCTGACACCCGCCAGTCGTGTGATATCTGCCAGCAGAAGAGACCACTTAAGTTGCCCACCTGACCATGGGAAAAGGTGAGAGCGGGTTTATTTACCTTCAAGGAAAAGCAGTCCTTGATTACAGTGGACTGCTAGTCATATTTTTGGGATGTCAATACCCTGGCTGATACAAGAAGCAAATCAGTGAATGGCAAACTGAAGGCCCATTTTGTGAGATATGGCATTCCAGACACTGTATTCACCACCAGTGGACCCCAGTTTGCCTTGGAAAATTCAAGGAATTTACATGCAAATGGGAGTTTGACCACCACACTGTGACATTATACTCCATATTATTTATGAAAATATGCTTGTGGTAGGAATCTGACATAACTAAGATATGCTGTATGCAAGATAACTCTTGTAAGGTATCATTGGAAAGGTTATAATTTACTGAATATGATTATCCTATTTGTATGCAAGTATCAGTTGTGTATCTGAAATCAGGAATATTGACTATGTATCTATATTTCAGCCATGTTACTTTGGGTGACGCCCACTGCTGACACTTCAGGTACAACAATGAAAAAGCCTGACAGTGCTGATGGCCCATCAGCAAGAGACAACAGACTGTGAAAGAGCTTAGTCTTCCTGTGACTGTGTGGGTCAGCCTGTGAAGAATGGCTACAGGAGCCCTACAGAGGCATGTGACCATGTCACCTGATACTGGAACCCATTTTGAATTCTGTACTTTTCCAGGAGAAGCTGGGGGGTGTCCAAACTAGGAAACAAATGATTCCTACCTTATGCAAATCCTATTTAAGGGCAGAGCCGCCCAGAGGGAGGGGCAAACGGGGCAATTTGCCCCAGGCCCTGAGCCCAGCAGGGGCCTCCATGAGAGTTTTTTTGGGCCCCTGGAGCGGTTTGGGCTGTAGGAAGCTGCTCTGGGCTGGGACCAAGGGGTTCTGAGGGCAGGAGAGGGGATCAGGGCTCAGGCAGGAGGTTGGGGTGCAGGGGGGGTGAGGGCTCTGGGATGAGGATGAGGAGTTTGGGGTCCCAGGGAGTACTCTGGGTTGGAATTGAGGTGTTCAGAGGGTGGGAGGGGGATCAGGATGGGGGAAAGGGGTTGGGTCATGGGAGGGGGTCAGGGGTGCAGACTCTGGGTGGCACTTACCTCAAGCAGCTCCTGGAAGCAGCAGCATGTCTCCCCTCCAGCTCCTACGTGGAGGCAAGGCTAGGCAGCTCTGCACGCTGCCCCATCTGCAGGTGCCACCCCACAGCTCCCATTGGCTGTGGTTCCCGTCAAATTGGAGCTGCAGTGCCAGGGCTTGGGTAGGGGCAGTGTGCGGAGCCCTATAGCTGCCCCTTTGCATAGGAGATGGAGGGAAGACATGCTGCTGCTTCTGGGAGCTGCGTGGAGCCATGGCAGGCAGGGAGCCTGCCTTTGCCCCACTGTGCCGCTGACTGGACTTTTAACAGTCCAGTCAGCAGTGCTGACTGGAGCCACCAGGGTCTCTTTTCGACTGGGCGTTCTGGTCAAAAATCAGACACTTGGCAACCCTATCTGCAGCATACTCACAAAATAATGGTAAAGTGGAATCTGCTGTGAAAACAGGTAAGAGACTTTTACATAAGGCTGTTTCTTCTAGTTCAGACCCTTTGCTAGCATTTTGGCACATGGGAATTACATCATCACAGGCATGCCAAACAGTCCAGTACAGGCACTGATGGGATGAGGGACCAAAACCCTGCTACCAGTGAGGGAAGACCTGTTGCAGCCAGAACGGGGGAGACTCTATCAAAAGGAGATGGTCAACAATCAGAAAAAGCAGATACTAGAGTATGACAGGTCAGCCAAGGACCAGCTGGCCCTGGAGACTGGCTCTCTTGTGAAGATACAGCCATTAGAGAGACACCAGAAGTAATGGACAAAAGGAGTCATGAGGCATGCAGTGGCACCCAGGTCATTTGAGATGACTACACAAGAAGGACAAGTGATCCGAAGGAACAGAAGACACCAGCCATCAGACAAAGCCAGAGACAGCCTACAGAGATCATCATAGAACAAAGAGACAGAATCATTCAGAGGCCAAGCCCACAGGAAGGGAGGAGGCTGCACAGAGATCATTTGCTAGAGTCAGAGACAGGTGGTGGGGAGACAGAGCTCAGTAACTCCCCGTGTGGTCACCTGTTGAGGAGACCAAACTGTATCGAAGACCTTGTAAACCAGCTGAGTCTATGGTAAAGACAAGACGCCTACTCAGCTATGTACTAACAACCTCTAAACAAAGGACACGGAGTGGGGCATCAGTTAATTCTTTATATTATGATGTTTATCAAATGGAGAGGCTGTATCATGATCAGTGGAACTAGAGCCAGAAAGCCCACATTCACTGGAGGGGTGGTTATTGATGGGACACCAGGAAAACAGGGAATGTGGACAGTAAGGTCAGAAGCAATGCAGCTGCATAGCCAGAGCAGTACACAGGGTTAATAAAGTTCCATTTGTTCAGCTTAACCTACATTCTGCTTCACTCTTTGCAAATGAAAGAAAAGTATCTAACAGGAAGGAGGCTAGAGATAGAGACAAAGTTAAGGGGTTCTCCAAGTCCAGTTTCATCCATTATGGTGTTGATGTAATTGTTACATACGAGTATTGGTTCCTGAGATTCTCTGCATCCACAAGAAGAAAAGAATAATAGTAATGAAATTGAATAATGTATTGATATCGATGCCCAATTCACTGTCATGCTCCACGGTTTGTTTGTATTTTTACTACTTTAGAACTTATCAAATAAAAGGATGAGACTTTCCAGCCCCTCCTCCCCGTTTTTAGTCAGTTACAATAGCTGTTAAAACTGAGCCAGTATAAGATGAGAACAAACAGAAATATCCCCTAATATCTAGACTAAATATTACAGGACCATTCTAAACCTAAACAAAAAGCTAGTGTGGGCTAACAGGACTGCCCCAGTAATGTCTATCCACAGTTCAGAGAGGTAAGAACATAGCACGGTAAACAAGCTGGGGTTAAGAAAAGTCAGCCCCCACTGACTGATAGAAGGACTGAATTTAGCTGACTAGAACGTAAAGAATGATCACATGTGTTTAGTTTCTCTGAAGCAATTAACTGAATAAGCACTCGAGCTAAAGTTAGCATGTCTATGCAAAACAATTGCACAATGGTTAAAAGACCTCGATGAACAATGGTGATAATTACCATTTCTCTAATTAAGAACTATACAATTAAGGTCTCCCTAGAAGAGGGAAAAGGGCCTATTTGCAGAGACAGGATCTCAAAAGACTGAAACATCTGTATGTGGGAACCTGGCAGGCATTTGGAGCCACAGAGATAGGTCTGACCTATGTGCAACCAGAAATCTGATTAAAAAACGAAGTTCAGATCCAATCTGAAAATGAGCAGGACACTACTGCAGTGTCTTAGCTAAATGAATGATTCATACATTTGGGGAAAACAGGAGAGGCAAAACTCAGTGAACTAGGATAAAATAAAGGAGAGGAAAATCTTAACTGGACATCAGAAGATCTGGGGAGTGATGAATTCCACCTGAGATTATTAAAACTAGACTGTATAAAGCAGTGGACAACACATGGTAGAAAGCAGTCAGGCACTGGCAAGAGAGTAGCCTAGATGACTCACTGAGTGTTGTGGGGAACTGTATATTTAACAAGCTCTGGTAAGAGCCAGCTGGAACCAGGTGTAATGCCAGACTCCTTGGCTTTGAATGCCTACTGACCACCCACAAGTGTTTCTCAGCTCTAACTTCTATGACACACTTCTGCGTCTGACGAAGTGGGTATTCACCCACGAAAGCTCACGCTCCAAAACGTCTGTTAGTCTATAAGGTGCCACAGGATTCTCTGCTGCTTCTATGACACAATGGCCTAATTTCCAAAGGGGCTGAATATTCACAGCTCTCATTGAAACCAATGAGACATTGGGAGCTCATGTCTTTTGCAAATTAGGCCACTCAGGTATTTTCTTGGGAGCTGAACTGCTGTCTCCTCAGGCAGCAAATTTTGATGCTGTGATGCTGGACAAGACTGGACCCATTCAGCAGCTCCTCCCTATTCTCCCCCTCAGATATACCTGTGTCCCAGGGTCATCCTCTGTCTCTCCGGGATATACTGCCAAGGGTAGAGGTAATAGCTCCTCGGCATCAGGAGTGGCAGGGGTCTTGGGAAGCTCATGCAGGCCCTCAGGGCAGGCAGCGCGATCCTTGGCATCCTGCTCCAGCAGCAGGGAAGATACATCTGTCTCCCTCTGCAGCTCCCTCCCAACTGAGCTGCAGGACTTGCCTTTTGTAGTTCCTCTTCCTGTCCCACCCTTCTGCTTCCAGCATGTGGGGTGTGGTCCCCCTGGCTCCGACCACCAGGCGGCTTGCGGTATTCCCTCTGCATCTGCCTCTGAGGGAAGCCAAGCCTCTTCACTACACCTGCAATCAATCCACAGCTGAGGACTAGCCCCAAGACTCTTCCCAATGATACGGTCCAGATCCTCAAAGATATTTAGTCTCCTAACTTCCATTGAAAGGGTAGGAGCCTAAATGCCTTTGAGGATCTGGGCTTACAGCTTCATCCTCCTCAAAACTCCCTTTTTAAAAGCCTTCAGTACAGATAGAAAACTCTTGCTCCCATCAGCCTCCTGTGCAAGGAATTCCCACTGAAGTCAAAGAGCATTCTGCACTCAAAGGGTTTCTTGCATGCTTCATCTCCTTAGCTGTAAGATTGAATAGAGCCCTCCTTGGCAGCTGCTACAAGTAAATAAAGTCACATCTACTAAAATTGGTTAAATGAAAAACTTCTCTTTAAAAGTTACAGCGATTTAGAGTTTAGTTCACAACTCATCGGGATTATAGTTGTTGGTGGTTGTTTTCTCATGACAAAGAGCCGTTACTGTAATTAAGGTATTCTCTCTCCCTCCAAGGAGAATTCACTGAAGAATTGCTATAGCAACAAGCAGTCTGTTCCTGCTAAACAAGTGAGTCATCAAACACAAGTACACCAATATCCATGAAGATGATTGTGACATGTATCTCTGATAACAGAGCTGACCTTTTTGCCAAAAAAACAGCACAAAAGTGGCTACAGAAAATGCGATCAGATCAATAGCTATTGACAGGGGTGTCTCTCCTTCTCTGGCCAGGAGAAGGCCATATTTAGATTCTTTTAATTAAAGGGCAAATATTCTGCAGGTTCTAACATCATAAAACCCACTTAATTCTGCTCCTGTATTTCAGGTTTGATAAACAGAAAGACAGACACATAAATAGTTAGAGAGCAAAGCAGCTGGCTTCAGCTTTATCTGCATGAGTTTGGAATCCCGCATTACTCATCTGTGATGAAGCCAAGAGTGAGTGATGCAGCTTATCCCAACCAAGAACCAATACAACCTTTGTGCCACTCCACTGAATCATGCTTTTTGTACATGATACACCTTGCATTTTAAAGGAAAATGCTTTTAAAGCTTCATTTGTAATTCAAACTCCATTTGAAAGGCCTTATGTGTGGCTATAAAACAGATAGGTAAGATTTTAAAGATATTCACTGGTGATATGTGTCCTGTCCCTATGGCTGCCTTTGTACCATAAATACAAGCTTCAGAGCTAATAATCCACAGTAATGTCATGATTCAAAGATAAATATCTCACCATCCACCAGGGCTAGAGGCAAAAGCTTTATCCTTGGTAACCCCTGGTATAAAGCTCCTATTTCTAGCCCTGAGGAGTCACTGAGCTAGGACTGAGCTCATCCTAAGTCTGAGGCCTGTGAAATTTAGAAGACAAATTCCATAACTGGATGGGAAAGTAGGAAATGTTTCCTTGACAGGCCGATTTTAAAAATGGCCGCTGTTTGAAGCTGTTTAGAGGTCTAGAATGGTGCAGGTAGCCCAAGCTGAGATGGATTAGTGGGCAGAGTGCAACAAAGGTGCACAATATACACACTGTGTCCCGTGCATAATGTACTGTTAAGCAAACACTCACAAGTCAGGCTTGTTAGGAGAGAAGGCACAGAACATTGTACAGCACAGCACTCTACTCAGGCTGCATGTTCAGGCTTCTGGAAATATCCTCACTGCACTGGATAAAATCCACTCCTTGCGCAAAATATTGTGATTAGCTTGAGCCTGATTGTAGGACTCCTACCTAAAATTGCCATGGGGGACATTTGTCCACTAGAAAGTAGACTGAGATCCTCCAAATTCATTTCATAGAGGCCATCTGATAACATGAGCTTTGGTTGCAACTGACCTAAACTATATTTGAACCTGTGGCTTAGAGGTGAAAGTCTCCGTGTCCTATTACCAGTGCCCTGAAATATTAATTCGCTGCATTCTATCTATCTATCTATCTGTTAAAACTGTACTTTGTTTATAAGAATGCATGTTATCTGCTGGAAGTAAAGGACCTGAATTTACAGCTCCCTACTCATGCTACTAGTCCTCTTGATTTTAGTGAAGCTGCTCATGTGGGTAAGTGCTACAGAATCCAGCTCAAGTGATCTGTCCTGTCCATTATTTCTCTTTCCCTGCACTATATAAGCACAAAATACTGTATGTCCTAAGTGACCAATGTCTCTGGTTTGGTTTAGTAATGGTTTCTGTAATCTCATCATTGCAGCATGACTTCTGATCACAGCAACTTCACCCAGTAATGCTGTATCACAATGTCCAAAAGACATTAAACAGCTCCATGAGTTTACATTGCAGGACATGGGAAAGTCAGGCATGTCCCATGAGTTTTCAGGATGACTCTCGCTCTGGGGAGACAGGATGCTTGATATTGTCAGTAATTAGGCAACAGGAAGCATACACAGTAAGTGCAGGCATCACAGTCCTGGAAAACCTGGGCTGAAGGAATGACTTGGGGTATGTTAACTTTTGTGCATGTTGCTATGAAGTGTATTCCTGCCCAAGGGATGATGGCTGTAAGATCTTAGTGTCCAGTCTTAAAATGAGTTCTTTGTGGGTGAAAATCTTATGTCTGTGCAGTGTTCCATTGATTTCAGTGGGGCTCTTCATGGGTTCCAGGGTCCATCCATGGGGAACTCATTGTAGGATCAAGGCCTCAGTATTTAACACTAGTACATTATAGGGTTGCCTGATACTTCCCATTGCAAGGTCCTGTTTTCAGTTGCTTATAACTGAAGTTTTCCATGCTGGATGTCTGCCTGAGGCTTGATGTTAAAAAAAGTCTTCCAAAATGGGTCATCTGTTTCGAAGAATAAGACAAAGGAAAAAATCTGGTCACCTTTTCTTTGGAAAGCTATAATGACCCCATGCCTTTGAATAGGGGTTAACATTTGGCAGGGAGGTGAACTTTGTGTCAAAGATGTGCCTTTTGCTGTCCCTAAACTACCCAAATTTGGCCAAGTTATAAGCCTTTGAAAAATCACAGTTGAGACTTTTTCCATGTTTGCAGCCAAAACCTCTGAAGAGTCTGTCTTCGCTGAACATGCTCAAGCCTTGCCCAATTCCTAAGCTAACCAGACTGCTATCGGAGCAACTGAGCATGCTCCAGCCTAGGACGACTGAGGCAAAGCTGGACTAATGGTTGCTCTCAGTTGCTCCAGGCTGGGCACTAGTGCTGAGAGCAGAGAGCTTGTCTGAACGACCTCCCTGGCTGGCACTCAGGTAACGTGGAGCAGGAAGCTGGTTGAGTCAAATGTAGCTGGGATGAAAGCCAGAACAGTAGCAGGGTGGAGCACAGGAGTAGACTGGGACAAGGAGTCTGGTAAGACTGGGATTGGAGAGGGGAAGAGAAACTGACTGGATGGCAGGAAGGGATGGGAGGGCAGGCTGGTCAAGTAAGGAGAAAAGGATGGGGCGCCAGAAAAGGGGGCACAGGGAGACTGGGACTGATTGGGCACAGAGACGGGGACTGAGACCCAGTGGGAGGGGGAGAGTGGAACTGTTTGGGGGAGGAGACTGGGACTGGGAACTGGTGAGGGAAACGGGGGACTGGGAGCCAGTTAGTTGGGGGCTGTAGGCATAGCTTTTGCTGGGCATTCGTGATCTGAGGACAAGGTTAAGCTGCAAGCAAGGGAGTGACAGGCTGGAGATGGTGGTTTGGGGCTGGCTGAGGTAAGCGGACATGCTGCGAACTGATATGCTTGAAATGTGGACAAGGTGAGGACGTAAGTGATTGGTCCTTACACAATCTGTGCGATGTCCAAGATTCAAGAAGTACGGAAGTTAGCAGCTAGGAAGAATGTCCATAAACTGTGTAGTGTGTGATGTGATTTGGAATTATGGTGTGCCTAAGTCCCCTGCATCTGGGCCTAGCCCTCGAGGGCATAGGGCTGTTACGTGCCTATCCTGTGTGACGAGTTGGAGTCGAATGAGTTTTTGGATCCCAGAGAACTGGGGAAGTGTTCTCCCAGATCGGGACAAGGGGTTCTGGATAAGCTGAGTGGAGAAGATCTCGGAGGGGATCCCAATGGGGGAAATGCTAAGATCAGACAAGGAGCTGGGGGGAGCTGGGGAAACAGACTGCCTGGGCAAGGAGACTGGGACTAGGAACCAGAGTAGGAGGAAATGGGCTAAGAGATGGAGAGGAGACATATCTGACATGGAGTTGAGATGTGGTGGGAGAACTGGGGCTGGCTCGGCAAAGAGACTGGGACAGTGCCCCAAGGAAGGAGAGAGGGAGGAATTGGATGAGAAGCCTGGAAAGAGACACTCGGGCTGGCTGGGGCCATGTGGAAAAATATTTACATGATCCATGTAATTAAAGACTGTATTGTAATGCACATGCACAAGCAACCTTAATTCTGGCCTCTTCTAACTTCTGAGTGCTTGACTTTGCAGACATAATATTCTTCAGCATAATGTTTTATGTTTAATTATAAACAGCAGCGTGTCATGGGAATATGAGCTACATACATGTGATACAGTGATAATATGCTGGAAACCATCACTGTTAACAGGTAGTTAGCAACATCTTCAGTGCATCTGTGCAAGTGCCAGTTAACCTGCAGTGGTGCTGTTTTGACAAGGGAATAGCTGGCCAGGGGACAGAAATGCCTCGTTTCTAAAAAGAACCTTAAAAACCAAACTGCATTTCCCATCAGAATAGCTGCATCTCCCTGCTGTGCCATTGACCGAGTACCTGATTTTAAAGCAAACAATCTTTCTGCTCCCCAGACAACCACATGCCCTCTCAGGGAGAGTGAGAGCTGTATTCAACAGTCTGCTTGTCTTGACGTAAGAACCAAGATGATGACATTGTGAAGAAAAGTCAACAATAACTCTGCTGCAACTGCACGTGTTCCTTTGGGTGTCTAATCTCATCTCATCGGCACCCATCACCATGATATCTGGGTGCCAAGAAAATACTTAGTCTTAAGGTAAGAATCAGTATGAAGATCTATATCCCCTACTTTCCCCTTGCCTTTCCCTGGTAGGATTATCCCTAAATGAGAATATATTGATGTTATTTATGGATGAACTCATTTGTATCTTCCATTGCAGTAGTAGCCTGGAGCATTACAGGATGTTTTAGCAATTATTCTACAATTATGCCCTCTGCATAGAGCATACAAACCCCAGTTTTCTTTGTAATTACTTCTACCTACTAGGTTTTCTTTAAGGAATACATATAACATGTATGTGCAACAGACATGTGAGAGCAGCAGAGAATCCTGTGGCACCTTATAGACTAACAGAGGTTTTGGAGCATGAGCTTTCGTGGGTGAATACTCACGAAATACCCATATTCACCCACGAAAGCTCATGCTCCAAAACCTCTGCTAGTCTATAAGGTGCCACAGGATTCTCTGCTGCTTTTACAGATCCAGACTAATACGGCTACCCCTCTGATACTTGAGACATGTGAGGACACGCATGCAAACCTGTGCAGACATCTATGCAGACATCTGTGCAGATACTCAGATGTGCCGATGCACCTAACCATAGCGCTGCCACAGGTCTTTTCATTCTGGTGCTAGCCTTTGTAATAACTGAATGTACAGATCCTGCAGGGCTCCTCAGAGGAAACCTCCTGGAGGCAAAAGCAACCTGCTCCCGTTTTCAACACCTGTTTAAACCACCAAAAGCATTGAACAAGATGCCAGGATATTTACAGGCCACTGGGAGCTGCCTAGGAAAGCCATCTAGGCCTGGATCCACAAAGAGACTTAGGTGCCTAGAAAATCACTGAAACAACCATGGGATCCACAAAGCCTGAGTTAGGCACCTAGGCTCTCTCTACAATGACTGGGGAGAGACAGGTGCTTAAGAATGAGATCCAAAAAAGCCTGCATGTTAAGCCAGCCAATGGGAGATGCCGATGAAAGGGGGGTGTCCTAAGCCTTGCCTCTCTCATAGGGTAAGGCACCTATCGCTGCTTGTGATCCACAGCTAGGAACCCCTCTCTTGGAACCATGTGGCATAGGTGCCTAAGCTGTTTCTTGTGAGAATGAGTTAGCCACCTGCCTCACTCCATGCAAAACACCAAAAGCAGGTGACTGTTTAACCTAGGATCTAGAGCACTCAACTGGGATGCAGAAGACCTTGTTCAAATTTTTTCTCCCCATCAGGGGGTGAGGGGAATTGAACCTAGGTATTCCACACCCTAGGTGAGTGCCCTGATTACAGGGCTTATAGTTATACAGGAGCTACTGTTGCCTCTGACAGCCAGATTTTGAATGGGACCCAAATCAATCCACATGCTCCGAGACAACCTACTGGATTCGGCCCCAAACCCAAGATAGATGAGCTAACATCTGGTTTGTGGATCGCACTGGATTACCTAGATGGAGGCAGCAGTGGACATGCCTAGAGGCAGAAACTTAGGTGCCTAGGGAACTTTTACAGCCAAAATATAGGCACCTATAGTTAGGTGGCAGCTAAGCAGGGGGGCTGGAGACGGCAGCAGCAAATAAGAATGAGACTTAGGCCTTGCATCCCTTTGTGGATCTAGGTCCTACAGCAGGCTGGCAAAGTCCATATACAATTCTGACCTGGTCCTAGCCAGAATGCAGGTGTTGGGAGTGACACTCCTGAGGAGTGGCTGTATGTGAATTCCCTTTTTCTCCAGCTTATCTGGCTGAGGAAAAGCAGCTGAGCTTCATCTGCTCAGGGCAGGTGGCCTTGTTATCTTTCATTAGGCCTATTAAGGTAACCTATAAAAGTGGCCTAGCTGCTAACACTGGAGGGGTTTAGTGCAAACTAGGAGGCTGGGCTCTGGGTGTGAATTTTGAGGCATAGGTGTTTGATGTGGGTTTCAGTTTAGTCATGGCTTTTGTTAACCATATGAGGGGAAACAGACCTGGGTCAATCTATGATTAATGTAGGATGGTTCTCCCATGATATTATTATTATTATTATTTATTAATTGCTGGCTAATGGGCACTTCAAAAAAAAAAAGGCCATACACACACTAGACAGATACACAGAACAGAATCTGGGGCAAGGAAGGTCTTTGATTTGCTGCAGTTCCTGTCTAAATGTCAAAAGTCCTGGTTTTAAGATAAATAAAAAGACCAAATTGTCCTTGGATTAGGTGAGATTCTTCTGTTATTGTCTTGTTTGGCCTCAAAGCAGAGAATTCACTCTGTTGTTTATTAAAGCAAGATCTCCAAGAGTGCCAAGCAGGAAATGTAGGTTTGAGGTTCTCTTGCTGCCACTTCACGTTGACTGTACACGCTGAGCAGGTCCAGCCTGAAGCTTTCCTCTGTCACAATGCAAAGCTACCCCCTGCTGTCTCTCCATTTGAGGGCTCACAGCACTAAATGTATGGAAGGTGATAGTCCTGCATAGAACTGATTCCTCTGCATCCTTCTTTGTTTTGGGAAATGTGCCTATGCCTTAAAATATTACCGCTGTCCCCTGTGCTGAGCAGTGCCATAAGGACAGTCTTGAAATCTCTATCGGGACTGGAATGTAAACTTGATTTGTGTTTTTCATCTACTCACGTCTGCAAAATTTCAGAATATCAGAGTGTTAGATGTGGGCAGGCTGGTGGTCCCTGCCACCGAAGTCTCAATCCAAATTAGACATAACCCAGCAATAGCTGATACACACAACCTGGCTGATCTAGCATATAATGCTACTGGAGTTAATTGTCTCAGACAGGGCTAACTCATATCTGTAAGAGGCCTGGGAGATGAAGCCCTTCCATCCCATTCACTGCCTCAGGTGTTGCTGGAACCATGTTGTTGTACTATCCCTGTTACTTGCTATGGGTACTCAGAATTCACTGAGCATCCTTTGGGTCCTGCACAGGGCGTTCGTCATTCACTACTGATATGGGAAAGGGGGTCTTTTGACTGGTGAGAACTCAGAAACCATAGTGACTGGATGTAACAATGCATCCTGCTACCTAAATACTCTGGGGTAATTGTAAATATAGCACATGTACTGTGTGTGCATATCATACTGGGAGGGACAGAGTTAATACTATGTCTCATGAGATGCCCCATTTGATCACATGAGACAGAAAGAGACATGTGGTCTGGGGTCTGAGTACTGGACTAGGAGCCCTACTCTCAAGATCTGATTCTGGCTCTGATGTTTCCCATCAAGAAGTGGAGATACTGATTCTTCCATATGTCAAGCTGGATGTTGAGGGGGTTTGATAGCTAAAGTTTACAAGCATCCTGTAAAATACCATTGTTACTTTGAATCATAAGAGCAGCATACGGAGAATGCAAGAGATGGCTTTCTCCCTTCCTCCCATTATCACTTGCCACATGGGGATGTAGTGCTTGCATTCTAAGAGACTGACACAGAGCACAATACCAGCGCCATCAAATTCTGGGAGGCTTTATGAAATGGCTCCTCACATCCTATTCTGTGCTGGCACACCTAGCAGAGGAAGCCTAGTGCCCAGTGCCCTTGTTGGTCAGCCACTCCTGGAGCAGAGAATCTTATATTGACCCAACTGCTGAGAGTATGGTATCCTGGCTCTGACAGTGGCCAAATGCTTCATACAGTCCATGAAATGCACTTATATGCAATTACACCTGTGGGGTAATGTTACACCACAGGCACACATTCCTTCCTGCCCCTAGATGATGATCAGCCTATACGCAGATGACCGAGAACCTTTGTAATGTTGTTGTAGTGGGATCACAGTATGAGATTTGCTTATTCAAACAGATCTTCCCTTTTCTTTTATGATCTGTTCTTCCTTATTTCTACATTCCTCCCTTTAGATGTCACCTGCAGAGTATAATGGGACAGTGACTCTGTCCCAGGGGCTCAGTTACCCAACCTGTCCCCCTCCCTTTAACAATGTATGGCCTATATTTTTTCAAGTGCCTAGTGATTTTCAGTGTTCTCATTTTTCGGTGCCCAACTTGAGACACCTTTGAGGGACTGGAGCACCTACCCCTTTAAAACATCTCCAGCTGGCCATTCAAACTCACTAATCATTTTTGAAAATGTAGGATACATATGAGTGTATTGCATGTGCATTACCTTTACACTAATAGGGGTGGATATGTGTTATTACCCTATTCTATTTTCAAAGATAAAACTGCCCAAATTACCATAGATTATTATTACATCTTCCATTTACTCTAATGTGTATTTGCACGCAATGCTTACTGAAAAGTAGTTAAGCAAAAAGAAACTCCCAGCGAGGACCCAGAGGGAAATGATGCTGAAAGCCTGAGTTGCACAATACCTTTTCTGAAAAATACAACCTTCTTTTGCCTTAGTAGCTCTTCTCTCATTGAACCCAAGCCAGACAGGTCATGCAGAGGCAGGTCTATTTTTCAAAGGAAGGTAATTAACAAAGGGAAATTTCCACTCTCGGGAATGAACTGTTATTCGGAGAACTGTGAGAGATCATATCATATGAAACAGTGATTCCGCTGCCTTCACTGCAGACATGGTGGGTTCACTGAAAGCCTGGCACTCCAGCTTCCTTCACCTCTCAGTTCATAGGTCAGTGCTTTGATTTGATGAATCAGCAGCACATTGAAAGACTTTGCCGCTACACAGTGGATTTGATGACTCTCTCCAAGAATCAATTACTCAAAGGCCTCATTCTTTCTGAGATACCTGACATCATCTCTGACTCTGTATTATAAAGCATTGTTCTCCTGGGGATGGATTGATTGTTGGTTTCACTGAACACCACACAAGCCTGTTTATTTGTGAGTGAATGTAGCACTCCTGAAAGAAGGATTATTAGGGCAGATCTGACTCAGGCACAGCATGGGCAGGAACTGCCCAAATGTCTCCCCACCTACTGTAGCTCTGCCAATACATTTCACTCCTGGCCCACAGCATTCCATGCCATTCTAGATTCAGGCTCCCATACAGCTCAGCTCATAATGCACCTCGATGCTGACCTGCAGCTTTGCTCTGCTGACCTTCCCAGCTATTCCAGTCCTTATCCATCCATAGCAAAGACTGTCAGTTACGTTGGACTGTGCCAAGCTGCAGGGTGCCAAATTGTGCCCGAGTTGAATGACAGTGAAAACTCCACAACCAAGACCAGACGGTTTCTGAAATAGTTGCTCAATATGAGTACACATTGCAGTCTTTGTGTTGGTACTCAGTAATGGGGAAATAAAACCGCCTACAGTTGTTTGAAGAAGCTTATGGTCTTGCATTTATCATTCATAATTAGCTTCTGATTTTATATTCATGTTCAGGAAACTTTATTACATAATAACAATTCTTTGGATTAGTATCTCATTGCATAGGGAGCAAATGGGCAAAGACTCATCTAGAAATCCCAAACTCTTCTATATAACTCAATGTAGGTAGCGATTGCTTCCATGACTGCTAAGTCCGGGCCTGAACTTAAGGAAATGCTGTTTGGTAATAGGAGGGAGCCCTGCCAGAGCCCAGTAAGTCTAGCAGATAAAAAGACAAGGAGAAATACAGTGTCCTGTCTGTGTCCAGGAGCCTCAATAAACAATCTGCTTTATATTCAGCACAACAAAGTCCTGTCTCTTCTCTACCCCACGGCATGCTAGTCACTGTATGTGAGGTAGGAGCCTGAGTCCCATTTTCCAAAGTGACTGTTAAGATGATGTTACGTGCCTAAGTGCTCTGCAGGGACGAGACACACACACACACACAGTGAGTGATATGGCTTTTAATGAAGGTAAAGAAAACACACCCGCAACGGGGACTCTGCACGTTGCTAACTCAAAGCAGGGAACGAGTCCAAAGCAGCAAAACAAATTCTGATAAATATAACTTTATGCTAATAGCATGTAAAGCAGCTCATACATAGGCATGTGGGAGCTTTCCCACAACTGGGCTATCTCTTATGGCAAAGGGCCAGGCTTTTCCAAACACGCCGGGCTTCCCAGGCTAAGCGGTTCCAACC